>NW_026067997.1:3337638-3361897 GCF_014885135.2 Alexandromys fortis
TGTCTCTATCTCCATCCATCACCAGATGAAGGTTCTATGGTGATATGGAAGATATTCGTCAGTATTGCTATAGGATAGGGTCATTTCAGGTTCCCTATCCTCAGCTTCCCAAGGGACTAACTGGGGACATCGCCTTGGGCTCCTGGGAGCCACTCTAGGTTCAAGTCTCTTGCCAACACTTAGGTGTCTCCCTTAACTAAGATATGTGCTTAATTTTTAAAACTTTTGCGGTGCTGAGGATTAAACAAAAGGCTCCAGGCACATTAGGGCAGGACACCTCCACTGGATCTCATTCTCAGCCCTCTGCAGACTTTTGTCATAGATAGAATGAGAGTTCCTTTTAGGAAATTAATCTTTTAATGCAGTTTTCTTTGTTCTTTTCATTTTGAGGAAAACAGTTCTTGGAATATCAAGTGCAATTCAAGTATTTTATTTAAAAATCTAAGCTTCATCTTTACATATTATAGTTTAATAGTAATATGTAGGTTTCATGGCATTTTTTAGTGAGAGTTATGCTAATAGGTTAATATTTGAAGTTGCAATTTTTTTTTTTTTTTTTTTTTTTTTTTTGGTTTTTTGAGACAGGGTTTCTCTGTGGCTTTGGAGCCTGTCCTGGAACTAGCTCTGAAGTTGCAATTTTTATATGTGAAATGATTTATTGTGCAGTTGTAAGTTAAAGTTTTGAAACTCTAGTTTTGAATATATGTATGCTCTTTGGTATCCACTCTTAAATTATTATTTTTTTTTCTTCTTATTTTGAGACAGGGTCTCACTCTGCAGCCTGGGCTTGTCTGTAGTTCACTGTGTAGACCAGGCTGGTTTTGAATTCAAAGATCTATCTGCCTTTCCTTTTGGCAGAGCTGAGATTAAGAGCATGGACCACCACACCTAACCCGTCTTACTACTATCCTTTATTTTAAAATTTTAAGTTCTGTATATGTAGAGTATATAAGATTTGCATCAACTGTAAAATGACCAACTCAGGTACTTAGAATGTGCATCACCTCACACCCTTGGCTATTGTGCAGAAGATACTTAAAATCTGAACCCTTCAAAATGTCCATATTCTTTTCCTAATTTTTTGTTTTTTCTTTTTAAGATAGGGTCTCAATTAGCCTAAACAAGTCTTGAATTCTCTATGTATATCAAAGATGACTCTTAACCTTTCTGCCTCTACCTTCCAAGTGTTATAATTATTAGTGTCATGTGTCACCACTTTCAGCGCCTTCATAATTTTCAAATATATGCTACATTACAGATCAGATATCTCTCATCCAAAATGTTGGGCCAGAAAAAGGTTTCAGATTATTTTTTTTAATTTTGTAGTATTTATATTGACTTATAAATCTTACCTAACCCAAAATGAACAAAAATATTAAATTTTGGAGTATCTTGTGAATGTTCAGAATTTTTTAATTTAAGAATGCTTATCATATATTCACTACATTTTCCACATTAAACTTACTCCTCCTGTATGTCCAAACTTCATGTAGTCTGGCATCTTTTAGATATCCCTAAGAAAACATCATTAATGAAACATGCAGTTTATGCATATTGATGAGATAATTCTGAGGGTAAAAGTAAGATTTTACGTATCTGCTGCTTGCTGTAAGTGACGGTCTGGTTTAATATATATATATCCTTAATAGTTACATAACTTAACAATGGCAGTATAAGTAACTATACATTATTAAGCTGCACTGTTGGTGGGAGCAGTATAATGCAGAAGTGTCTACCAAGGCACCATTTATTTGACTTTAAAATAATGAGAGTTGTTCGTTTTTACTTTTACTCTTTGGGCTCTTTGCTCTTGGGGGCCCTCCACCCAGCTCCCAAATAAGTCACACACAGAGTCTTATTATTATTTATAAAAGCCCAGCCTTAGCGTGTCTTGTTTCTTACCAACTTTTCTTATTTTATCCCAACTACCTTTGCCTCTGGGCTTTTGCCTTTTCTTCTGTGTATCTTACTTTTACTCTTACTCCATGGCTGGCTGGGTGCTGGGTGGCTGGTCCTGACATCCTTTTCTCCTCCTCTTCTCTTGCTTCTCCTTCTCTTCTCCCAGATTTTTCCTCCTATTTATTTTTTCTGCCAGCCCTGACTGTTCTTTCTCCTGCCTCACTATTGGCTGTTCAGCTCTATTTTTAGACTATCAAGCATTTTATTTATGTATATATCTTTTTATCTATCTATTTATTTATTTGATTTTTCGGGACAGGGTTTCTCTGTATCTTTGGGGCCTGCCCTGGAATTAGCTCTTGTAGACCAGGCTGGCCTTGAACTCACAAAAATCCACCTGCCTCTGCCTCCTTAGTGCTGGGATTAAAGGTGTGTTCCACCACATTGACCATCAGGTATTTTAGACAGGCAAAGTAACACAGCTTCACAGAGTTAAACAAATGTAGCATAAACAAAAACAACCCATCTTTACATCATTAAACAAATGTTCCATAGCATAAACAAAAGCAATATACCTTAAAATAATATTCTACATTTCCCCCTTTTTGTCTAAATAAAATGAAAGGTTTTAATGTTAACATAGTAAAAGTATATACAACAAAAACAGTTATCAAATAATAATTAATTTACAATATTCAGTATATTTGCATTTAGCATATTCAGAGAAAATACTACATATCTTAGTGAATCCAAAGTTTTATATCTAAATTACTTTCTTTCATAATTAAAGAAAACTGCAAGTATAACTATCTAGTCTTAACTTCATCCAAGACCCCAGAAGGATGAATGGATGTGTGTGTGTGTGTGTGTGTGTGTGTGTGTGTATACCTAAGTAAACTGGAAGTGCATTGTAAGCATATTCCAAGACTCTAGAGAGACGTCTGATTGTCTGGACAGCTACCTAAAATTTCTCTGTAACGTTGGTGCATCCATCTTGAGCCTACAGGCCTCAAGTATCTGGCAGACTTTTCAGTGAAGCAGTAAAGTAGAAGGACTGTTCTGTTTTGTATTGGGAAAGTTTATCAGTCGCTTTCCTCTGTATATGGAAGAGTATCTTGCAGACTCTTCATTGAAGCAGGAATTTTGAAGAACTGTCCTCCCTTGTTTTAGCAAAGTTCAACAGTCTTTTTTTCTGTGTTCCCTGCCTGTCCAGTCTGCACAGCACATTGTCAGCAGTCAAAGGCAAAAGCAGTTTGTTTGCTCAGTGGCTAACCTTGCCATAATGAAAGCAAACTCCGTAAGGAATTTGTTCAGTGCCTATCATCTCTGAAGTAAATTGGTACTGCCAGGAGCAGATGTCTCATTGTCATGAAAAACCTTAGGTTAACAAAATGTTTAAATGCCATATTCTGTAGGTCCTTGACGTGTTTGAAGACTATTCATCTATCTAAATATATCTCTATATGATCTAGAGAACATGTCTTAACATATCTACAAGTTTGACTGTTATCAATGACTAACTACTAACCTATGTTTCTTAATTCTCCTAAATAGTTTGTAATAATAGCTTTCAAAAACTAGAATTTTACCTTACATTTTTAAATGAACTGCATAGGTATAATATCTTAAACAAGAGTAGAGACATAAATACAATATTTTGTAACAAAAATAACCTTAAATTGGTATTAATATATAAAAATCCCTTTTAAACAAAAGTAGAAACATATATACAGTATGTTGTAACAAAAATAACCTTAATTTGTATCAGTATACAAAAGTCCTTTAAACAAAAGTAGAAAGATATATGTAATGTAACCAAATTAAATTTGTATCAGTATACCAAAATATATGCCAATGTAAAAAATCTGAGATTAATAGTTGTCTTTTTATCCTATTTTCCTATACTTCCTAAATATAACAAACATCCATGACCCACCAAATAACAAAGCCCCCCACAACCCAGCTCATAAGAATGTGGCTCTAGACTTCTTGTTGAATGTGGGTGAAGTCATTTTTAGGTTCTCTGAGAAAATTTGAGCTAATGACCAAGTCCTGAGAAGACCAGCAGTAACCTTTGTTGATGGATATCATCTGTCAAGTTTCAGATGCTCTGCCTGGATCAAACCAGATATATCAACCTGAATGAATCCACAGCCTCTTATTTCCCATGGAAACAAAAGAAAAACCTCTTTTCCAAAGCATTTTTGATTTCCATTTGACAAATACATCTTTTGACTTTTTTTTTTTTTTTTAAAGTTAAGACATTGCTAAAATACGTAGTCTGGTTTATTTCAACCTATTTCAATCCCAAGTCTCTCAGCAGCTGTCCTTTGCTTTTCAGCAAAAAATTAAAAATCAATACAATATTATACAAGATCCAGACTCCCTGTGTATTTCTTATTGTTATGTGGCTTTTTTTTCTTGTACTCTTACTGTCTCTTAAGACTTTACTCTTATTTTTAATCTATTTCTTTCTTTCTATTACTATACCCATTTTCTTTCTTAAGCCTACACACATTGTAAAACACACTGGAACTCTTTTACTGTTTATTTTTTATCCTTCTTTGATTGTATGAGCAAACTTTAGACTGTTAAACTGGACCTGAGTCCTTCATTCTGCTCTACAGGCTGGCCCCGCCCACTCTTGAGGCTGGTTGTGAAAGCCAAGCCAAAGCTTGCGTGTTACCTGGAACTGACTGCATCCAACCCTCTAGAGCTCTAGACCACTGATGCTTGCCTGTGGCAGACATTTTTTTACTTAGTTTTTGTTTCTGTTTGGCATATAAAGTGCTGTTTAAGTTCTCTGCTGTACAGCAGGTTTTCTTGCTCGCTGTAGCACCTATCCTGGAACTAGCTCTTGTAGACCAAGCTGGCCTTGAACTTGTAGAGATCCAACTGCCTCACGAGTGCTAGAGAGATTAAAGGCATGCACCATTACTGCCTGGCTCTACAGCAGGTTTCTTAAAGGTGCCTTTTTTTTTTTTTTAAAGCTTTCCCAAGCTCTAGATAGAGATTTGAGTCCCATTTTGGTACACCAAAATGTTCTTAGTTTATTTTATTTTTTACTCTTTTTACACTTTTGGCTTTGGAGGGACCCACCACCCAGCTCCCAAATAAATCACTTGAAATCTTATAAAAGCCTGGCCTTAGCTTGGCTTGTTTCTAGCCAGCTTTCCTCAACTTTAATTATCCCTGTCTGCCTTTTGCCTCTGGGCTTTTACCTTTCTCTATTTATGCATCTCTTACATTCGCTATCACTCCGTGGCTGGCTATGTATGTATGATGTATTCCTCTCCTTACTCCCCTTCCCAGATTTTTCCTTCTATTTATTCTCCCTGCCTGCCAGCCCCACCTATCCTTTTTCCTGCCTTGCTTTGACTGTCCAACTCTTCATTAGACCATCATGTGTTTTAGACAGGCAAATAATCACAACTTCACAGAGTTAAACAAATGTAGCATTAGAAAGTAACACTCCTTAAAATAATTTTCAACAACAGATAGTAACATACCAGCTTTGCAACTAGAATCTAGATGGGGAAGTCAAGGCACAGAGAAGTTATCATTTGCTAAGTGTCATAGAGTCAGGTAAAGAACAAATTAAAGAGTAGCTTTTTTATTTTTCTTTTCTTTTTTTAAATATAGTGAGCAATAGGGTCTACTTTGATTCTTTTACATGTGTTTTTCCTGTTGTCCCAACACCATTTTTTTTTTTAAGAGATTGGCTTAGCTTTTGCTCCAGTGTTAGACACTATTAACCACGTGGCTGTAGTAGCTATGTGAGTTTTCTTTTTTTTCTTTTTTTTTTTTTTTTGGATTTGCTGTTCTATTGGTCTGCATGTCTTTTTTTATGCTAGTGAATGTTTTGTTTGTTTGCCGGGGACTTGATATGCAGTATAGAATGACCTTAACTCCTGATCTCTCTTTGCTTCAACCTTTCAAGTTGTGGGATTACAGGTGTGTGCCATCAAGCCAGCTTACGTGCTGTCTTTTCTGCCCTGCTGCCCTGTCCCCGTGACTATGTCATATAGTTTGAGATCAGATATTGGGATGTTTCCAGCATTACTCTTTCTACGTAGGCTTGCTTTGGCTGTTTGGTTTCTTTCTGTTTCTGTATGAGATTATAGGTACAAACTGTTCCTCTCAGCTTCATGTTAGATCTTGACCAAAACCCTGAACTCTGGCCTTTCTCGTCATTGTAGCTACTTTCTTTTCTTCTGGTAACTTTATTTTGTACTTTTATATGGAATCCTATGCTTTCAGTCACTTTTTTTTTTCTTTTACTCATTTAATGTTTTTACTTTTGGGAATAACCCTAGCTTTCTTCCCAGGTAATACCTACCAGATGTCTTGGTCGGGAGTTGTGTATATAAACTATTTTCTAAAAGTTCCCCTTCTTCATTTGGTGAGTAGTCAGGTTTGGAAACAACTAGAATAGGAGCTAAACTAAACCCCTTGACAGTTTTAAGACCTCCACCAACCCTTCCAACTTTCCTTCCCATACTGTGTCTCACACTGGCTAACCTGAATGACTTATCTTCACAGAGCAATGTAGTAGGACTTTTTCCTTGGGACCGTCAGCTCTCCAGTAATGACACAGAGACTTATTATTAATTATGAAAGTTTGACCCATAGCTTAGACTTGTTTCTAACTACCTCTTATATCTTAAATTAACCTGTCTTTTAATCTACATTCTTTTATGTGACTCAGTTACTTTACTCTGTACTGCCTATGCTGCTTCCTTGAGTCTCCTGAAGTCTCCCCACTTCTTCCCAGCATCCTCTGCCTGGAAATCATGCCTAGCTATTGACCATTCAGCATTTTATTAAATTAGGAAGAGTAACACATCTTCATGGTGTACAAAAAGATTATTCCATAACATGTCCTCCCTTTTGTCTAAATAGAAAGAAAAGCTTTTAAGTCTAACAAAGTAAAACTATATACAATAAAAGCAATTATTAGGGTTGCATTTAATAATTAATACAAAAAAATAATTAATAAAAGAGTTACATTTATAGTACCAGTCCATTTGTATTTGGCAAATTTGAAGAAAGTACTGTATTACCTTTCCTATCTTGAATTAGAAGTTTTGTCTGTCATCTTCTCTATAGTAGATTGGTGCTGCCAGAAGCAGACATTTCTCATTGTCATAAGAAGATCTGTGTTGTTAAAACATCTTAAGTGTCATAACTGTAGATCTCTGAAGTGTTTGAAAACCACCTGTTTAAAATATCTCTATTTGACCTTGACTACAAGTTTGATTGTTATAGGTTACTAACTACTAATGACTAACTACTAATCTGCATTTCTTAATTAACCTAATAGTTTGTAATAATAACTTTCAAGGACTAGGAATTTACATTACATTGTTAAATGAGCTGCATAGGTACAATACCTTAAACAAGAATAGAAACGAATATAGTATGTTCTAACAAAAATAACCTTAAATTTATATCAGTATACAAAAATACTTTAAACAAGTGTAGAAACATATACACTATAATAAAAATAGCCTTAAATTTGTATCAGCATGCAAAAATCCATAGGAACGTAAAATATTTAAGACTAGTAGTTGCTTTTTTAGTTTAAAAATAGATTCAATAATTTATCCTTTAATTCTGTCATTCATGAATCTAATCTTTGCTTAGTTTCCTCTCTGACCATGTCAATAACAACTTGTAACCAACCTTCCTAGATGATGACAAATATCCATAACCCACTGAATGACCAAAAATCTCCCATCCCACCTCTTCAGAATGTGGTTATCATGTTCTCTAGACTGCTTCCTGTTGTCTGGGGACGGTGGCATCTTGGCATCTTTTGGTGACTTTGAGAAAAGAAAGATAATGATCAAGTCTTGTCAAGAACGGTCTGTGAGGCTCAACCATCTCAGCCAGCAGCTTTGAAGCTGTTCTGGATGTAGAACTCTGAGGAAACTGCATCAGAGACACTCTGCGAGTCTGGACCAACTGGGCCATCTGTTTTCATTGGTGTCTGGTCTCCTTGCTATGAAAACACAAACTTTTACAAGTAGCATGCATATATCTGCATCACCATAGGTATGGAATGTGTGGTGTGCACAAGTCACCTAAAGATGATTTTTATTCTATATGCAGGTAAGAGGCATCTATCAATTTTATGAGTTTGTACTGCAGAACCAAACTGTAATATAAATCTCTGTCCATGCCTTATGATAGGATGACATGTTATAATAAGTTATAAGGACTCTGTAGCCAAAAGATATATCATGTCTTATCTCATCTTGGTGCTGTTCCCACATAGAGGGATCAGCTTACAGGTCACCTGTCCTGTAGTTGTTTTTACCTTCCTCCCCCATGTCTGAAGCAAGATACTCAAGAGTATCAAATCTGATCTCTATTAATCTGGAAGGAATCTACAGCCTTTTGTTTCCTGGGGAAATAAAAGCCTAACCTCTTCCCCAACATAATACATTTTTTTACTTCAATTTTAAAGTTAAAGTATTTTTAAAGAATATAGGTTGGTTTAATTCAGCATTCCCTTCCACAATCCAGTGTCTCTCAGCAGCTGTTGTCTATTCATTAGCATTCAAAAAATTAAAAATTAACAAAGCACCATATAAGGTCCAAGTCCCTGAGTTAAAATATTTTTATCCTTATGTGACTTATTCTGTTTTTTCTTCTCTCTTTGAAAGCTTTATTGTTTTAAACTATTTTTTTTATTGCTGTATATACCTTTTCTTTTTACTTACACCTACATACATTGTTAAATACACTGTAACTGTTTAGAGGTTGTTTTCCATCTGAACCTGCCTTACTGTGTATCTCTAATTTTTTTCTGTCTTCATGAGCAAAACCTTAAACCACCACACAGCAGGCAGTGGCCAGGAGAGGCATCTCTGCAAAATGCATGAAGGACTGCAGATTTAGGAAGCCCCGTTTGGCTCCATTTTTGTGTGTTTGGAACCTTTTTTAAGCTTTCTAAGGTCTTACATGGATGCCATTTATATTATATTAGATGCCATTTGTAGTCAGACCTTTTCTTCGGCATTGTCAGTTCACCAATAATGGCAGGGATACTTATTGTTAATTTTGAAAGTTTGGCTGATAGCTTAGGCTTTTTTCTAACTACTTCTTATAACTTAAATTAACCCATATTTTTTAATCTACATTCTTTTGCATAGCTCAGTAACCTAGTCAGTACTGTCCATGATGCTTCTTCCTGTCTTCTCTTTTCTCTGCCCTTCCTCCCAGCATCCTCTGTGCCTGGAAATCCTGCCTAGCTAGTGACCATTGAACTTTTTGTTAAATTAGTCAGAGTGACAGACACATCTTTACAGTGTACAAAAAGATTGTTCCACAACAGAGTTACTCTGGACCTTCCACCTGGAGTGGCCCTTTATTTACTTTCTCTTCCTTCAGCATTCTCATTTGCATCTTCATTCCTGTGGAAGTCCATCTGCAGACCCTTCCACTACCATCAACATCATTTTCTTTTAGCACACTGTTAACCACCCAGTTCTCTTGGTTTTTATGAGGATTCATTCTGGTGTTAAAACTGTGGGTTTTGACAAATGTATAATGACATATGTCTTAGTTACTATCCCATTGCTATACAGAGACACCATGACCAAGGAAGCATTTAATTGGGGATTTGCTTACAGTTCCAGAGTGGTTAATTTGTTATCATCATGGTAGGAAGCACTGTGGCAGGCAGGCGTGGTGCTGGAGCAGTAGCTGAGATCTCACATCTGATCTGTAAGTTGCAGGTGGGTGGGTGGGGCACAAAGAGGGAGAGAGACAGACTGACTAGGTCTGGTGTGGGCTTTAGAAACCTCAAAGCCAATCCCCAGTGACACACCTACCCCAACAAGGACACACCTCCTAATCCTCCCTAAACAATTAGTTCTACTGATTGGGAACTAAGCATTCAAACTGGGAACCCTTGGGGGCCATTCACATACCAAGCATATTTTCCAGCCATTCTTCTCTCTCTCTCTCTCTTCCTTCTCTTCTCTCTTTTTACTGTCTACATAGTTTTTGCTTTTCTAGACTGTTATACTTAGACAACATGGAATTACAAAGATTTTTACCATCAGAAAGTTAAAGCCGGTCATGAGATTCTGGTGCAGATAAAGGGTATTGGCCCTTGTTTGCTGCCATACTGCTTGGTGTGGAAGGCAGCTGGGTCTGCTGCTACTCCAGTCCGCTGGATCTCCTCCTTGACTGCTCTGGGGAGGTATCAATCACTAAAGTTACTGGCGATTAGAAGTTGAGAGATGTTTCTCTCTGCTCTTAGATGTTCTATAGAGCCTAACAGGATTAATTTGTCCAGCTACTTGGGCCACATGATCAGGACAAAAATAGACAATCTTCTTTTTCTAGCTCCTATAATCTTGGAAAATTAAGTCTCAGTAACAACTCCTCCTAATTTTTGAAACAAACTCTCATGACACCCCAATTGATGTTCAGTCTCAGCTTCCCAATTGCTGGGATACCAAGCATGTGCCACCATGCCTAACCAAGTCCCTTATTCTACTCTATAGAATATAGCTATATAGAGCTATCTCTTAGCATCTAGCTCTGCATCCCTCGTTGAACTCTGGTAGATGTAGCAGGTTTCTCCAGTGCTATTCAACGTGCATGACATATAGCAGGGGGGTGGGGGTGGATATTCCTGAGTGTATGAATGAGTGGGTCTCTGTTTCTTTTGTCTTTTTTTTTTAATTGTTTTTATTGAGCTATATATTTTTTCTGCTCCCCTTCTACTCTATCCCATGATCCCCATGCTCCCAATTTACTCTGAAGATCTTGTCTTTTTCTACTTTCCATATAGATTAGATCCATGTATGTCTCTCTTAGGGTCCTCTTTGTTGTCTAGGTTCTCTGGGATTGTGAGTTGTAGGCTGTTTTGTGTGTGTGTGTGTGTTTTATGTCTAAAAGCCACTTACGAGTAAGTACATGTTGTCTTTCTGGGTTACCTCACTCAATATGATGTTTTCTCGATCCATCCATTTGCCCGCAGATTTCAAGATGTCATTGTTTTCATCCCCGCTGTGTAGTATTCCATTGTGTAAATGTACCACATATTCCTTATCCATTTTTTGTTTGAGAGGCATTTAGATTGTTTCCAGGTTCTTGCTATGACAAATAATGCTGCTATGAACATAGTTGAGCACATGTTCTTGTGGTATGAGTGAACATCTTTTGGGTATATACCCAAAAGTGCTGTCGCTGTATCTTAAGGTAGGTTGTTTCCTAATTTTCTGAGAAATCACCATATTGTTATTCAAAGCGGCTGTACCAGTTTGCACGTCCACCAGCAATGCAGAAGTGTTTTCTTTACCTCACAACCTCTCCAGCATAAGCTGTCATCAGTGTTTTTGATCTTGGCCATTCTTACAGGTGTAAGATGGATTGATTTGCATTTCTCTGATGACTAAGGATGTTGAGCATTTCCTTAGTGTTTTTCAACCATTTTAGATTCCTCTGTTGAGAGTTCTCTGCTTAGGTCTGTACTCCATTTTTTTTATTGGATTATTTGTACTTTCGATGTCCAGTTTCTTGAGTTCTTTGTATATTTTGGAGGTCAGCCCTCTGTCTGATGTGGGGTTGGTGAAGGTCTTTTCCCAATCTGTAGGCTGTCGTTTTTGTCTTGTTGACCGTGTCCTTTGCTTTACATAAGTTTCTCAGTTTCAAGAGGTCCCATTTATTAATTGTTTCTCTCAGTGTCTGTTCTACTGGAGTTATATTTAGGAAGTGGTTTCCTGTGCCAGTGAATTCAAGTGTACTTCCCACTTTCTCTTCTATGAGGTTCAGTGTGGTTGGTTTTATGTTGAGGCCTTTGATCCATTTGAACTTGAGTTTTGTGCGTGGCGATAGATATAGATCTATTTTCATTCTTCTACATGTTGATATCCAGTTATACTGGCACCATTCGTTGAATATACTTTCTTTAAGTCTCCTGATTTTAACAAATAATTAATATGGAATCATTTTGAGTAGGTAGTACCTTCTGGAACTGTCAACAATTCTTGTGCGTCTGTAAAGCTTTTATTTCAGCCTATGTTGATGTATTTAACTATTACTTTGCTTGCATTTATAGGGATATTAATTTTCACTTCAACAGTGTAGAGAATACTTTTGTACTTAAAATCTGTTTCCATATTTTATTTTTAATATTTTACTCTATTTTTTAACTTTTATTTATTAGCATTGGTGTTTTGCCTTCATGTGTATCCTTGTGAAGGTGTTAGATCCCCTGGAACAGGTTACAGATTTCTATGAGCTGACATGTAGGTACTGGGAATTGAACCTAGGTCTTCTGGAAGAGCAGCCAGTGTAATTACTGAGCCGTCTCTCTAGTCACCTACTTCCATATTTTCCATCATTTCCTCAATATTTACTAACATCAACATGATTCCTTGTTTTGAGAAATTTTAAAGATTTTATTTTATCTATATGTGTATTTGTGTAAGTGTATGCCACATGTTTGTATTGCCTACATAGGTCAGGATCCTCTGCAACTACAGTTAAGGATGGTTGTTATCATTTGATGTGGGTGATAGGAACTGAACTTGCATTCTCTAAAAGCAGGAGGTGCTAAACCATCTCTCCAGCCCCAGCAACATAATTCTTAAATTTTAATATTAAGTTACTGTTTAGAAAATAGCACAGATTACTGTTTCTTATTCTGCAATAGTTACTGTTATTTTCATACATCTGTATACTTACATATGTACATATCATTACTTATGTGTTGTCACATGTAATTATGATCACCTGCCACCAAATCAGATCTCTTAAGGCTCAATTATTAAAAGTCTGAGTCCTTCAGAATACATAAACATGTTTTTTAAAAAAATCTAAATCCTCACACTCTGCAATTCTGTGCTTGCTCTTAGCCAAGCAGCACGCAACGACCTGCTGTAGTTGTGTACCTGCTTCTCTTGACCTGTGCTCAGTGGCAGTCAAGTGCGCCTTCCAGTTGCAGCACTTTTCTTCTGTAGTAATCCCACGACTGCATCTTCAGACAGTCAGCGTATGCAACAAAACATTCATCCTTATAAGTAGTGTTCCTCTGCTGCAGTGTATTCTTTCCACAGTCTGTCTGCTGGCTGGCGTATTTGATCAGCACTGTAATACTGCATTAAAAAGCCTCTCCCTAGTATTAGCTTATCAACAAGCTGATTTTTTTTTAAAGTTTTTCTTGTTTTTTTTTTTTTTTTTCCCCTCTTAAAATTTGCCAACTCTGGCCAGTCAGAGTCAGGTGGATCTCTGAGTTCAAGGCCAGCCTGGTCTACAGAGTGAGTTCCAGGACAACTAGAACTACACTGAAAAACAAACAAACAAAAAGGCCAACTATTACATTGTATCTAGATGATACTAAAATGTACAAAGTGCCCTTTGAGACTGTATAACTTCATCTAAGACCAACTTTATAAAAAATAGAAAATACCTCACAGTTGTGGGCTTAACGTTGCTTTCCTTACAAACAAGACCCCTTCTGATGGTGGTGCATCATTGAAGCAGGAAGCCTGGAAGTTCCAGGCCAGTCTTGACTACACAGTAAGATGCCTACTCAGCCAAAGGTCCTGTGAGAGAACAGTTGTCCAGCATGAGCTGGGTTTAATGCCTCACAGTGCACTCACTTATTAAACCAACACTGATTTGTAACTCAAATTCTAGAAAAACTCTTGGAATAGGCAGTTCATCCTTTAAAAACTGCAGAGTTGTCAGTGACATTAAAACAGGATAGAAAGTAATGAAGTAATCCAACTGAGATATAAGAAAGACACAAACTGATAACCAGGCACCCTCCTGAGATAGCAAGTTTTCCTTAGATGGAGCTAAAATGTTAATCAAAAAATAGTTTGAGATTGTAGCGGTCAAGATCCCCACAGCAGGCTACATTAGGGCAATCATAGATACTGGGAAGGAAAAGGCTATTGAGCTTGGCTTTGGAGTTTAATAGAGCAGTGGCTTCTAACATGTTTTTATTTTATTTTCTCTATTTTAGCTGAAACTTAAAACGGATGGCCTGCTGATATCAGTATTGTTCTTGATTATTGCAGGCAGTCTTACTGTTACCTTCTTATTTAGTTGAATTCTTACTAAAAACCTTAATCAGTGAGATCAGATACTGCTGTTTGCTTGGGTGGCAGTGTTGTACTAACTGGATGTAATAAAACACCCAGAGCTGTGGGTGAAGAATTGGCCCCCACATGGGGAAAGTCTCTTTTCACTAAACACAGATAACACATCTGGGAAAACTAGGCCACCTCCATCATAGCCTTTTTTTTGTCTTCATTTCTGACTTTCCCATCTACCACCTTTCTCCTGGCTTCTACTGGAGGAAAAAGTTAATATCCTGTTCAAAGTTTTGCTCTCAGTATGGGAACTGTTATCTTAAAGAGATTTTGAAAATATAAGTGACCTATATTATTAACTTAAAACCATAAATAAAATGATTACAGATATGAAATACTATTTCCCCAAGGAAACTTTTATTAATGTGGTATGCACCTTCCCAATATTTTATTTGCACATATAATTATATGATCTTTTGTATTTTGTAGGTTAGAAATGTTACAATATATTAACATATACTTAAATATAATAAAATATTACATATTAATATATGTTTATATTTTATATATAATCATATTTCTCCGTATTTCATAAGTTAGAAATATTTCATATTAACATGTTTATATAAATATATTAATTTATATATTATATATAACATTGTGTTTCTCTTTATTTATATATTCTGTTAAGTGTTTGTTGGGTATAAATATACAGATATCTTTCCTTGAATATCAATTTGGATTTGCATCATTTCTTTTAGTGCTTGCACATAGTGAAATTCTATTGAATAAATTTCCATCTCACCCCCATACCCAGAGTATTGAATTCAGGGCCTTATTATATCTATTAGGCAGTTACTCTGCCACTGAATTACATTCTTGTTCCCTCATGCTTCTTGAGCAGTTATTCTTTAGACAGTTTCTGCAAAAGCTTGAAGACCTGAGTTCTATTCCAAGCACTCACGTAAAAAGCCAGACATGGTAAACCTAGTTGTAGGGAAATTCCTTAGGGCTTGCTAGTCAACCTGTGAGCTCCAGGACCAGCCAGGTTAGCCTAAATTTTTTTTGTCTTTTTTCTTTCAGCATCATTTGAATGCAAGAGAGTAGTTGACATTAGTAACCATGGTGATTCAGACTTGGGTGTTTGGCATGCATTATTCTTGAAAGGACAGCCTGTCACCTTAAGGAAAACAATGAATAGTATATATTGCTTACTGCTAAATTTGAGCAATCAAGCAAAATTAGAATTTTGGAAATCATATATATTTTATCCCCCTGAGTTTGATAGCTCCCTATTTATTTTTCACATGTACCTAACAGTGATATTAAGTTTAGAATATTTTGGTAAGGAAATATTTTTAGCATTTACATAATCCAGTAGACCTGTATTTTGTAAATGACTAGTATTAAATTCATTGCTTAAAAAATCATTCAAGGGTAAAAGATTTATTCAACTGGCAAGTAACCAATAGATTTTAAAGTAACAGAAAATAAAAAGTTCATAGTATGGTTTGAGATTTCTTGTTGTTAACTGGCCTTTAAGAAAATACTACTTGTGAGTTTTATAGTATTTTTAAAAATACACCTGTAATGATCTAAAGTGCTTTTAAACGTTCATTCTTTCAGTTACATATTCAAGAAGGATTGGTAGTTTGTTTTTGTTTCCATTAATTTAACCCAGATTGGTAGGACAAGAGATTGAATGCAAAAATAGATGTGAAGATTAATTTTTTTCCTATTGGAATGAACACTGCAGGGATTTGTTAACAGCTAAAATAATTCTCCTTGAGTCTGTAATCCTTTAATAGCTATAGATGCATGTCTTAAATGATTTTGACTTTGATAAACAAAATTACATTATGTTCAGAAAATTAGAATGCAGGCTGTTAGAATTTCTTTAAATAACCAGGATTCTTGCCAGGCCTGTGGTGCAGGTCTATAAGCCAGCAGCAGACTTAAGGCAGGAACTGTGTGAGCCCAGCCCAGCCTGGGCTGCATGTAAGTTAAATCCTGTCTCAAAAACAAAAAGAATCTTAACTTTTGTGTGTTTTAAATTAGTCCTAAAACTCAGCTGCTGGGGAAAGGTGGCTTGTGGGGCTATGAGAATGACTCAGTAAGCAAATCATTTACATTGCAAGCACTGGGACCCAAGTTTATCCCCAGAACCCATGTGAAAATGCTGGGCATTGTGCCATCCTTTCAATCCCAGTGCTGGGAAGACTGGCAGGAGGGTCTGGGGCTTAAGGACAAGCTAGTCCAGCATAACTGGTGAGCTCCTGACCAATGAGAGCCCTGTCTCAAAGGTGAACAGTGTTCCTGAGGCTGACACTTAAGGTTGTCCTCCAGCCTCCACATGCACATTCCACATGACTACCTGCACTTTTTAAGCAGCTTCTCTCTAGTGGTCAAACTCAGGGCTTCCTGCTTTCAAGGCATTCACTTTACCAAGTGAACTGACTTCCCAGTTCCAAAAAAGAGGATTAAGTTTCCTCCTACCCTGCTTTCTTTCTTCCTTCTTCTAATAGAGTCTCTTGGAGCCGAGGCTGACCTTGAATCTGCAAGTGTAGCCAAGGATAACTGAAATAATGAACTCCTGTGTCTGTGTTCTGGCTGCTAGGATTGCATGGATATGAACCATGCCCAATTTTGTGTGATGCTGATTGGATACAGAGTGTCATGCATGCTGTGCAAGCTACATCCCCAGCCCTTTAAAAAACAAAAACAAAAACAAAAAACAGGGAGGGTATTGTCTAGTCTAGACTGGCCCAAATTTGCTGTGTGTCCAAGAATGACCTTGAATGATCCTCCTCCCTCCATTTCCCATGTCCTAGGTTTATGTGTAACCCACCACACTCGGCTGTTTACTTTTATTTTTCTTCCTTTCATTATTTAGAGAGTACTTTATTAGTTTCTGTAATCAGAGCAGGAAAAGATTCGCAAGAAAATATTCAAGATTGTATTAGCCAATGTATACTCTAGAGTAGGAGAGGGCTTCCTGGCATTTTCCAACTCCAGGATCTCACCCCATCACTCACCATTCTCTTATTGACAGACTTGTTTCTTCCAATGCATAGCCGTGCCATGGCTTATGTCAGCAGATGGTCAGAAAGGAAAATTTTCACTCCTCCAATTTCCCTGTCACATTCTGCAGTTTTGTAAACTAATGTTTTATTATTTGGAGAAGCACTTGCCTGGCAAGCACACACACAGTTCTGAGTTCAATTCTGAGACCTCCATTGTAAAAGCACTGACTGGCTAATCTTTCTTTCATCCTTATTCAGCAGTTCCTATTCATAGCACCTGGTACCTCTCAGTTCTTTGCCTAATTGCTTGCCTTGTAAAATATATTGATCAAGAGACTTGAGAGTCTCATGTGATTTGCTAAATGATATCATTTCGTGGAGCCATTGGAGTAATAAGGAGCTGTAGGGAGCTGTGTTGCCTGTGAATGGTTCTTGTAATGTTCAAGTTTCTTCATCCCCTTAATAAGCTTATGACAGGCACCAATGGTATTCTGATGGGCGGGTTGGTGTGCACCTTCACTTACATATAACACTTGGGAGTGTGAAGCAAGAAGATCTTACTTTAGAGGCCTGCTTGGTCTATACAGTGAGACTCTGGATCAGAAACAGGGTCAAGGACAATCTGAGAACTCAGCATTTCGAAGGTAACATACAGGCTACAGATAGAAATCTAACTTTCCTTCAGTGTTTCTCTTCCAGTTGATTGCACTGCCTGGTATCCCTGTGTAGTAGGATCAGTGAACTGTGGTGCATCTTTGGTTTTATGCTCTATTTTCTTACAGAATTGACAAACATGGTGCTAGTTATATTTCTGAGGAATGATAGGATCAAAGCTATTGCCAAATAGTCATGCTTAAATACCTAACAGATTTGTTTTCTAATTCAATAACATCAATCCATATAACACATCTTTGAATATTCCATTTTATTACATAGTCATTCTGCTTAAATGGTAAACTGGCAATAGATAATATCTTCCATTATTAATTAGGTTTGTAAGTTAATTTGCTACAACACTATGAAAGAATGGTAAATGGAAACTAAATGATTTATTTACTCTTGATTATTTAATCTAGAGAGGTGCTATTCCATCTAACTTTGTTGCTGGAAATTGCTGCTAAAACTGGGTGATAGTAAACATGTTTTATGTTGAAACAGGAGGAACACAGCCAGCCTGGGCTACAGAATGAAACTGTCTCATAAAAACAAAAATACCTTTGCTAAACATAAGGGGACATCTTAAAAGGTAGCATTTTTTTATGAGATCCTAAAATATTTCCATATTTCTAACATATTTTTTGGTGTGACATTTACCCCACGTTCTTACCTGTCCTTGTGATGAAATCTCTTCACTCCCACAGCTCTCTCAGTGAACTGATGCTCAGGCCGCGATCGGCTGTGGCGCATGTGCGTAGCTGAACCCCGAAGATCACATGGGTGTGGTGATAGAGCTGGATAAACTGTATACAAAAAAAAATCACACTCCATTCAGGAAAAATGTCAGTATTCGTGAAATATTACAAAAATAAAGCTTGAAGAAAACCTTTAGTTTCTCAAAGTAGTAGTAATAGGTTATATTGTCTGGCAGCAATGAGATTAAAGGCTGAGAAAATGTTTATCATGTCACATAAAGTTTTCAAGCCTTTTTTTAAAGGACAACTTGCACCTTTGAGCCAGGTGACATAAAGCAATGAGACATGAAAGCATGTCGACATAGCTCAATTACTCATAGCCTCTAGTCATTTATTATCAAATGAGAAAGAATGAAAATAAATGAGTTCAAATCTTCAAAATATGAAAAAAGGTTCATGACTGTACTTAGCAGGAAGAACTGTAGGTCAATGACTGTGCTTAGCAAAAAGAACTGTAGGTCAATCTGTGCAGTATATTTCTCCAGCAACAGGTATAGAATTTGCTAATTAACTTTAGAAAGGTATTTTCTTCAAGAACTCACCACCTGATAAACAGAGTAGGCATTCTGACTTTGTCACACCCAGAGGACTCCGTGTCCTACCACAAAGCATCCATGTTCATTGCTGGTCTATTTACAATAGTCAGGAAATGGAAATAGTCTAGATGACTGACTGTTAGTGAATAATAACAAAAATGTGGCATACATATGCAATGGGACTCTAGGCCATAAAATGAAATTCACAAGAAAATGAATGGAACTGGAAATTATTCTGTTAGGTAAGGTAAATAGGAATCAGAAAGACAAATATCATGTTCTCCTGTGTGAATCCTAGCTTTTTAAATTTTTAATTGTTACTGTATGTGTATGTATAATGTGCATGTGCAGTGTTCACACGCACTCTTGGAAGTTGGCTCTCTCCTCCCACCTTTATGTGGGTTCCAGGAGTCAAACTCAAGTTGCCAGACTTGCATAGCAAGTGCGTCTGTACACTGAGTCATCTCATTAGCCCTGATCTGGCTTTTGATGTGGCGTGTGGGTGATTGGGTATAAATCATGAAACGAGAAGGGGAAGCACCGGAGAGGGGGAAGAGGTGTTGAAAAAGGACATGGCAGAGTCAGAAAAGGGCTGAAAGGTGGTCAGATGGTAAGGGTAGCAAGCATGGTGATAGGAGAGAAAAATCAACAAAAATTATATATCAAAATGGTTTAATAAAACCTGTCACTCTGTGTGTTTAAAACATCAGATATCTTCATTTGCATGAAGATAATAGTTAAGTTCTTTGAAATGCTCTCAGTGACTTTAAGGTCTCATACTTCTCATGACTGCAGGCTCTCTTACAACTACTGTTCACTAGTTGGGGAGACTTTTATGACTGCAGGCCCTATTACAATTGGGGAGTCTTGAGCATAACTTTTAGCTCAGCTGCTTTTGCTCAGAACTGTCAGTTTTATTATGAATAATGCATTATATTTCTGTAAAGTCAATATACTCTATCCCAATAGGTTTTTGTAATTAAAATAATGTTGATCATTGCCATATGTTACTTAAGAAAGCAAATATTTAAAGAATGTTTTTAGGTTTATTTATTTATGTGTAGAGTGTTTTGCCTGCATGTATGCATATGTACCACAGGCATGCCTAATGGAGCTAGAATTTCAGATTAAGGTGAGCAGCCATGTTGCAGAAGAACCAAACCTGGATCTTCTGCAAGAGCAGCAAGTGCTCTTAACTGCTGAGCCATCTCTCCAGCCCCCAAATTGCAAATGTTTTCTGTAGCTGGCTTTCTTTGGACTGCCAACCAACTCCCGAATCATGTCACAGAGACTTATTATTAGTTATGAATGCTTGGTCTTGTCTTATACTTGTCCCACTAGCTCTTCTAATTTAATTTAATATGTTTCTCTTAATCTATATCTTGCCTCAGGGAGTTTTACCTTTCTTTCATTCTGTATGTCTACTTTTCCTCCATTTCTGGCTGGCTGGCCGTCCAGGGCATCTCCTTCTCTTTCTCTCTCACCTGTTCCTCTCCAACTTAGATTCCTCCTCCTCTTTATTCTCTCTGCTCACCAGCCCTGCCCATCCTCTACTGCTTTGTATTAGACCATTCAGATACATTAGGCAGGCAAGGTGAAACAGCAACACACCTTTACATAATTAAACAAATGTACCACATCTTTGCATAGTTAAAGTAATATTCCACAGCAGTTTTCAGATGCTCACCTTTGGCTTCTGTGCCTGCTGTAGAATGACGTGTTCAGCTCAGGAATGAGGCCTTGGTGTCCTCACTATTCCTCTCCTATCTCTCTTGCAGGGAAATGAGTATGGACATCTTTCTTATCTTAGATTTGTTATACACTCAGCTTTGGCAATATGTGGGGCCTGATTTAAATTTTGTGGCACCTATATCTTTTACCTCAGTCATATTTTATCATCTGTTTATACAACTCAAACAGCTGGAATTCAGCTACACTGGGCAAAGACATTCATGCACTCTGAAAGTCATGCAGATGTTCAGGATCACTAATGCTGGAATAAATGCTCAGTTTATACTAATACTGTATTGTTTTGTTATTACAGTTATAAGTCATTTAAATAATATCAGTGCCAGCAGTGTTAGTACTAAAAACTGTTTTTTTTATATTGGTACAAATCGTAGGAAAAACAAACTGGTTGTATATATCAGGAGTCAAGATTTTAATGCCTTTGTGATTCTTCTAAAAATGGATGGGATGGGTATCCTAAGAAAACAAGGTGAAGTTCTGAGCATAGTGGCACAAGCCTACAATATCAGTGTTTGGAGGTAGGCACAGGAATTCAAGGCCAGCTTCAGCTACATTACTTAGTCTGAGGCTAGCCTTGACTGCCTGAGACCTGTTTTAAACAAAAGAAGCTGAAGTATAAAAATAGGTTACTTACACAGTACACAAAACAGTGTTTGTGGTGGAGTATTCAGCAAGGTTATAGATAAAACTGTTGATACTGTGATTGTGTTTACATGTGTATAATAGGTTAAAAAAACAAGTGGCATCAGTTTAGAAATCTCTGCATGTGTTCAGAAAGAATTTTGTGATACTATAAAGTGAAGAAGAGGCCGGGCGGTGGTGGCGCACGCCTTTAATCCCAGCACTCGGGAGGCAGAGGCAGGTGGATCTCTGTGAGTTCGAGACCAGCCTGGTCTACAAAGGCAGTTCCAGGACAGGCTCCAAAGCCACAGAGAAACCCTGTCTCGAAAAACCAAAAAAAAAAAAAAAAAAAAAATAAAGTGAAGAAGAGTGCTAATGTGCAACTTATGTGTGCACGTGTCTATGAACTTACAGGCATAGCAGATGCTAATCACATGCTTAATTCTTTTCTTTACTGTAGTGGAGCTGGGGAGGAACAAATGTTGATCTCCTCCCAACCTAAAAACACAGGCACAGATTAAATGGTGTTGTTTTATAAACTTGGGCAAATAGCATCTCCTTACTTCCTGAGGGCATGTCCAAACTGTTGCACTCTAATCTCTGATTGTCCTAAGGTGATAAAGCAAAACCCACTGCTGGGTTCTCTTCCTTGTAGGATGCTTTTTACTAGAGTCCAGCACTGTAGGTAGATGAGTTCTCCGTTCTTGAGGACTGGCACATCAGAGCAACTTACACTCGGAGGACCCCAGAACCCTGTCTGCAGGGGGCTTTTAGAAGGCAGCAGTTCTGCTGCCGTGGAGAGGTTACAAGACCACAGCGAGGCACGTGTAGGGTGTTTGTCTTTCTGACACTGTCTGCTTCTCTGCCCCACAGCTGGCCCTGAAGGACCCTGTGCACACAGTGTCGCTGCAGCAGTTCATCTATGAGAAGCTCAAGGCCCAGCAGGAGATCCTGGGGGAGCAAGGCTTCCAGTCCCTTATGGAAACAGTGGACACAGAGATTGTCACTCAGCTGCAGGAGTTTTTGCAAGGATTCTAAGAGCACGCGAGCCATGTGGCCACCATCCCCTTCTGAAATAAGCTGATTAGCCCAACCTGCCATCTGTATGCGAGAGCCTGCTGAGATGAAGTCATTTGTGTAGGAATATAAAGAAACCAAGACCATAGATTTTTACTATAAAATATAAAGAGTAAGTGTAAATCCCAAATATTAAAGTCAGAAAGCTATTCCTCAAAAGAATTTAATTTTATATTTATGAGGGGCCCTGTGTTTACTAGAGGTGCATTTATTGACAGTAGTTGCATTGCTTCCTGTTAGGAGAAGAAACTCGTTGATTACCTTTTAATCATGAGCTCTTAACACTTGAGAAGATGAAGGTGGATGTTCTAGATGTTTTTTCTGCAACCCAAATTAGTTGAATTTGGTTGCCTTATCCTGTTTTTTTTTTTTTTTTAAACTAATGAAACAAGTTTGAAAACTGAGAATGCTGTGCAACAAATGAGACAGTTAAATTTGTGCACCAGGGAATCAAGATACCCACTACCCAGAGTATCTTACAAGGGAGCTGTTTTCATCTGGGGGAGAAATCAGATGGTTTTACTTTCATTCTCGTAATCCGATACAGGAATTGGTAAAGGCACTTGTAACTTTACTTTTAGTGCATACATGGAAGGCCCACTGAAGTGACCCTGTTGTACTATAGTGCCAAGTGGGAGACCTCTGGTCATGCTCTGGCCCTGTTCCTTTGCCACATGTGAAGGCCAGTAGCCCTGTGAGCACCAAGAACCAGACAATCCCAAGTCCCCTTTCTGCTGTGACAGTTATGCTTGACTGTGACAGGCTGCTCAGTATTTATCCATCTCAGGTTCCTCAGTGCAGGGGTGTGTCAGCACCTCTGTGCCATGGGTGCGCCTCAGAGGACCCAGCAGCAATCCCCAGGGTACTAGCACTGACATCATAGTCTTCCTTCCTGTCCCTGTTACACTAAATGTGTAAGGGAGAGAATTGACGCCTTACTTTGCGTTACTTGCCATTGTGAGGAAACTTTAGAGCATCTTTTAAGAAATACTCAAGAGCAAGATTGGAAATGTTGTATCTTTCTATAGAGATTTGGGTACAGTATGTAACTGTGGGAGAACCACTACCCTTTGTAAGCTATGGAACCCATAATGTCTACGGATATATGATGTTTTCAGCAAAGAAAGAAAATATGGTCCAATTAAATTTTCCAAAGATACCTCATCTTTGACTTATTTGTCTGTTTTTCTTGCCTCCACAACAAAAATATAAAACAGTTCATTAAAACTTCCCAGTAGATTATAAAGAAGGTTCCTCTTACACTATGGTTCTAGTCTTCCACCCAAAGATGGTACCAGTACTGCAGGTTTCAAATCTTCATCGAAAGACCAAGCGGTCCTTGGCAGTGATGTTTCTTTGCCATCATTTCTGTGCTACAAGATGGACATGAGAATATCTTTCTTTTGCTTAATTATTTTCATTTGAAGCACTCCCAACCACGTCACCAGAAATCCCTAACACCCCAGCCCCAGCCCCAGCTGTAGGAAGCGACTGCCTTCTCGTTCTGGACGGAGTGTGTTACAGCACACAGAAAAGGCCGAGCAACTGCTTCGCAAGGCAGCTTAATTTCAAAGCTTCCCAAGGAGAAGGATGTGGTTCACTTTTAAAATTGTGGATCATCCAAACTGGCTAGGCTCCCACAAAGCCAGAACATGAAGTAGGATCAAAACCCAGTGGCATTGTCCTTGGCTTCTCAGCAGCCCTCATTGTCCGCCATATTCAGAGAGTCCGGTTTTATCCCATGGTTTTTCAGTCGTAGTCCAGCTGGCCTTGGTGAGCTCACAATAGATCAGCCCCACTGTCTCCGTGGGTGGGTGCACCCCTCGTGGTCCTGACTTCTTTGCTCATATTTTCCCTCCTTCTGCTCCTCCTTGGGA
>NW_026067997.1:3362268-3418642 GCF_014885135.2 Alexandromys fortis
CTGTGATCACAGGGACCAAGTGTGTTTATACTCTATGTATTTTTTTGATAATTTTTTAGTGATCACTAAAAAATTATCAAAAAAATAGAGTAAAAAACTCATAGAAGCTTATTATTACCTAAATATACAGTATAAAATGTCTAAGAATGAGAATTAATTGTGGAATACTACATTAACTATGTAAAGATATCTTACATTTGTTTATTGAAAATGTTTATGTAAATGTCTGTTGTTTTGGTTTATGTTGTATTTGTTTAATTATATAAGGAAATATTGCTGTTTCAAAAAAAATTGTGGATCAAAATAGTTTTTATAAAAAGCTCTGAAAAAGTATTCATATATACCATGTTTTTCTATGCATAATTAAGGTTTTCTCTAATTATTGGTTTACAAGGTTCTATCCATTGACATATTGTAGCAACATACAGATTTTGATGAAGCAATTCATCCAGTCTTTCTATTGTACTATATATAGCTTTTGAAGGAATGATCATTTCTATTGCACTCACATACTCCTTTTCAGTTTATTTTATATCCTGGAGACCTTTCCCAACTCTCTGCCAAGGCCCATGTGACCAGCAGTACCCTTCAAATTGGTCGTTCTTCCCTCTCTTCTGAGTAATACTAGGTAAACCACATTAGTAAGTGCTAGTGCACTTCCATGATTCTCTCTTGAAACTTGTTTCGTTTTAGGTCTTTACTCTACCCATCTTGTTATCGTCAAGTCATAGTGCCTGCAGTACCTCCCTTCAGGGTGTTACACTGTCTGTTGGGAATGCAGAGTGGCAAACATGACCTGAAAATGTGGACTCTGGCGGAAGTGCTTATTTAGAAGCAGCAGGCCAGCGGATGAGGATCAGACACAAAATAAATTGATACTGTCCCAGGCTGGTTGGTAACTGCTAAGGCCAGCTCGTGCACTGCACAGTGTGTGAGGCTGTTTGGAAGTTACTGGCCCCGTACTGGAAGTGAGCAGCCCTTGACTCTGCATTTCAAATTAGTCATATGCAAAAAAAACCATCAGTTTTTGAAATGCTGTCTCTTTGTAGTCCCACAATTCTCAACTGTGTGAATTAAAACAAAGTTCAATGTCAGAGTGTGTAGTCCGCTAAGATTTTAAAATCTACTCTAATAGAAATGGACAAGCTAATGGAAGCTAGCGAAAGTAAAACAAGGGTAATAAAGAGCAAAGGGGGTCAGCAGGGTGGCCCAGTGGGTAAAGGCACTGCCAAGCCTGGCAACCTAAATTCAGTCTTTGAAACCCACATGGTAGAAGAACTCCAGCAAGTTGTCAGTTAACCTCCATGCACATCCTGTGCCCCCTCCCTCCAAATAAATAAAAATACATTGAAAACTATTTTCATTTCTACCAACTTTGGAAAATAATATACAGAAGCTTTATTTAAAAAAAATAATAGCACAATGAATCCTAGGACTCCTTTTAATTAGATTACCAAGTACAAATGCATACATGTATGAACACAGGCATGAGTTGTGTGTGTGTGTGTATACGTACACATGCATGTGGAGCTGGAGGTTGATGCTGGGTGGATTTCACAGCTGCTGTCTACCTTATTTTTTGAGGCAGGGTATCTCACTGACCCTGGAGCTCACACTGACCAGTAAGTTCCAGGGACCTGACTACCTGTCTCCACACCCCAGTGCTGAGGTTACAAATGTGTGGGACCACACCTGTTTTTACACTGCTGCTGGGAATCCAAACTCAGGTCCTCATGCTTGCATGGCAAGTATTTCACCAACAGAGTCATCTCCCCAGTTCCTGTTCTTGTTTTCTAGACGGGGTCTCCCTGTGTGGTTCAGATTGGCTTTGAACTCAGTCCTTCTGCTTCAACTTCCCAAGTGCTGAATTACAGGCGTGCACCACCATGCCCAACTTAAGAATTTATTTTTTGCTCAATCATTTGAAGGTTTTGTGATTGGGTTGGTGTCCCAGTACCACCACTGGAAACCTTGCTTCTTTACAGAAGATGGCTGGCTCAGGCTCTGAATTCTCCATTGCTAGGAGTCCTCACTAGGGTCACTTTGGTAGAATCCTGAAAACTGATGCTGAGCTAGGTTTCCACATCACTACCCTGCAGATGTCCTCTAATTCTAGTCTGCTCCCCCAGTACTCTCTCCATCCCACCCCCCACCTCACCCTCCTCTTCTCATTCCCACCCAACCCCAGTCCATCCACAAAATCTGTTCTATTTCCCCTTCCCAGGGGGATCTCCTGAGCCCTCCTTGTTACATAGTTTGTCTAGGTCTGTGGATTGTAGCATGGTTATCTTGTACTTTACAGCTAATGTCCACTTGTGAGTGAGTACCTCCTGTGTTTGGGTGTGGGTTACCTCACTCGGGATGACTTTTTCTAGTCCCATCCATTTGCCAGCAAATTTCATGATGTCATTGTTTTTAACAGCTGAGTAATACTCCATTGGGTAGATGTACCACCTTTCCTTTATCCAGTCTTCGGTTGAGGGACATCTAGGTTGTTTCCAGTTTCTGGCTACTATGGATAAAGCTCTATGACCATGGTTGAGCAAGTGTCCTTGTGATAGGATGGAGCACCCTTTGGGTGTATCCCCAAGAGTGGCATTGCTGGGTCTTGAGGTAGATGGATGGGATTACAGATAGAGAGACAGCACATACCTTGTGTTTCTGCTGTGAAGGTGTTCTGATACAGTAAAAGCAGAACTCAACAGCCTCCTAGAGATGAAGGCAAATGCTGGCCTCTTTCCAAATGCCCTTTTTGGTATTTATAATGACACCTTCATGGGTGTCTTAGTGAGCATCCTGTTTGGGTTGTGTTTAGCAAGCAGGAGCTCACCAGACCTCAGAACACTGTCTTCCGTCTCAGTCAGAGAAACAGTGCATTCCGGGCTAGCAAATCAGTGAGACAGTAGCCATTTCTTTACATGAGACTGTGAGCCTGGTCTTAGGGTAGTGAGAGCTGCTGAAGGAACAGTTTGCAATTACCCTTGGACTGGGTGTAGCTTAGTGGTAAAGTGCTTGTGTCTCATCTGCAAAGCCGTGGCTTCTAGCCCAAGCACCACAAAATTTATAGTTTTTTTTTCCCCCTGTAGGAAGAAACCACGCTCTGTTCTAACCATCTCCCAAAGCCCAGGGCTCGGGTGCCACTAATATCGGGTTCTGTCCAGTCCCGTGCCGCTCACCTGAAGCCAAGTTTCTGTCTTCACTTCTATGGGCCTGAGGGGCTTGTGGTCTGCAGCACTTGGACAAAATCAGAACTGGGAGCCACTGCTTACATTTTCTCTTGAAATCTTTCCTACCCTAGGAAGCGGGGAGTTACTCATTAGCAGATCCGAAACAAAACAAAGCTTTCGCTCTTTGCTCCAGCTGATGCCTGCATTCCACTCCTCTGGGCCTGTCGAAACTTCTTTAGCCAGATAGGCTCTGAAGCAGGGTCTAATCCAGAAGGGAATATATTGATATCTGGTCATCCAGCCCCTTTTTCTTTAAAGCGGAGCATCGATTTTTATGCCATTTAATTTCCCAGTGGGGCAAAAATGGAATTGAAAGAAAGAACCGCTGGAGTAGCTGCGAGTGCGGGGCGGCTTACAGCATCCCCGGCTATCTGCCACCGGGCTGGTAGTTTCCAAGCAGAAAATAAACTTTGGACTAGAACTGCCATGTGTGTGTGTGTGTGGGGGGGGGATTATTGCAAGGGTTAGAGCGAGAAAGACTAGGGAGGAGGTTGGGGGTACTGGAGGTGCTGCAAGTGAGCCATTAGGGTTTTTTCTCCTTAGTTCTCACCTGAAATCAGATCCACTTTTCATTCCAAAGGGGGCAGGTCATTTCCACAAAGCTCTCAGCTGGCACGGTGATTTTTTTTTTCTTTCTCTCATTTCATGAATGCTACAATTTAAGCAATAATCTAGAAGAACAACACTTTTGATTGACAGAGAAATTGTAGTTCAGGAAAGTGTCCACTGAGCCCAGAAATGTATTGACAGCTAGTCAGGGAAGGGGTGCCTATTGATAGATCTGGAGGCAGTTGCTAACCTTGAACTCTGTTGAGTTAAGTGGCTTATTTCTTCTTCCGGTTGAAAGGCACGTGCCTTGTGATGTCTCTGACGGCGGAATCGATACCATGAAATGGCCTTTTCTTTCATCCTTCGTGTTTGCTACAGCAGGATGCTTCAGGCAGGGTGCTCCAGGCAGATGCTGTGGGCAGGATACTGCAGGCAGGATGCCCAGAAAGCATGCTGAGCCCGGGAGCACATTGTTTCAGCCTTCGTGTTTGTTACAGCAGGGTGCTGTGGGCAGGATGCCAAGATCTAAGCGTTGTCCTTCCAGTGAGCACAGAATACTTTGTTACATGTGCTAGAAGCTACTGCTACTGGCAGTGTGCAGTAGCAGTACAAAACAAAACAAAACCGATTTACTGTAATACATTAGGGGTTTATTCCCCCCCCCCCCCATCTCTGTAACCCGACCTGGAACTATCTCTGTAGACAAGACTAAGGAGTGCTGGGATTAAGGGTGTGTGGCACCACCACCCAGCCTGGGATTGATTATTTTAAAATCCGTTTTGTTTGTTTTGTTTTGTTGCGACCCAGGCT
Source organism: Alexandromys fortis (assembly GCF_014885135.2). NCBI lineage: Eukaryota > Metazoa > Chordata > Mammalia > Rodentia > Cricetidae > Alexandromys > Alexandromys fortis. Next base: position 3,366,855 of record NW_026067997.1, read on the forward strand.
GCCCTCAAACTTGTACATAACCTGTGCTTGAGTCTCGGATCCTTCTGCCGCCAGAAATGCTGGGGTTATAGGTGTTTATCACCGTTCCCAGTTTATGTGTGCTGGGAAAGAACCTAGGGGTTTGTGCAGCTAGGAAACCAGCAGTTCAGCCCTGAGTGTTCTTTTGATTGCCTTATGGTATGCCTTGTAATTTTTATTTCATTTTGTATATTTGGTTTGTTGTTGTTGTTTGGCTGATTGATTGGTTGATTGGATTTAGGATATTTTGCTGTTTTAATTTTTTCCCACTTTAAGTTAAATTTGCTCTTTGGCAGTTTCCCGTGTTGTGCATCCTGTGCACACAGAGTGCACACTGACCACTCTCAGCCCCAAGTCTGTCCCATCTCACTGTTACCCACAATCTCTTTGTCACATTCATGTATGTCTATTGTTTTCTTGTGTGATTCACTGAGTCTAACCAGGGCCATGGATTTGGAGGATTTTTTTTTTTAAAGATAGTGCGTGCAGTTTAGCCCTGAGTATTCTTTTGTTTGCCTTATGGTATGCCTTGTAATTTTTATTTCATTTTGTATACTTGGTTTGTTGTTGTTGTTGTTGTTTGGTTGGTTGATTGGATTTGGGATACATGCAAGAGTGGGCATACCACTGAGCATACTCAGTTTAAGGTCAGAGATCACATGTTTAAAGGGACAGGGGGCTGGAGAAGTAGCTTAGCAATTAGGAGTACTGAGTATTATTCCCAGAAGACACATGGTGGCTCACAACCATCTGTAACTCCAGTAATAGGGGATCTAATGCCTTCTCCTGTGCACATGGTGCACAGACATGAATGCAGGTAAACCACCTGCAAACATTAAGGAGAGAGAGAGAGAGAGAGAGAGAAAGAACCATGTAGGTACTGGAAATAGGCTGAGTGCTCATCTTGGCAGCATATATGCTAAAGTTGAAACAATGCAGAAAAAATTAGCATGGCCCCTGTGGAAGGATGGCTTGCAAATCCAAGAGGCGATCTCTATTTTTTAAAAAAGAAAAAAAAATGATGCAAACGTGACCGTGCTTGGCTCAAGGGCAAAAGGTGAAGCTCTTGGATAAGAAGCTTCTGGCTATGGTAGGTTTAGCATTACAGCGAGCCAGACTTCCATTAGTTGGCTAAAATAATTAACCTGTGTTAGGTAGTTAGCTATCAGCTGGAGGAGAGGACGTTATTCTGGAGCCTTCTTTCATAATCAGAGGCTTGTCAAACCGAGAACAGGAGCAGCAGGTCCCTAATTATTGCTCAGAGTCTTAGCTCTGGGCCTGGGAAGAGACAGGGTATCATTAATTGATAGCAATCAAACCTGGTTCCAGGAACCTGAACCCTTATGAGATTAATGTATAGGAAGAGGACTTCCAATAAAGAATGAAAACATACCATTTTCCTTCCTGCAAGAGTCAATCCAAGAAGTCTCTCAGGAAAGCTTAAGAAATAGTATAATACCTGCCTAAAATGTAAATCAGGCTTACGGTCCCTTTGGCTGTTGTACACTCTCACTCCTTGAGAGACCTCCAGGCCACTCTAATGAATTCTACCCATTTTCTCCTCTAATCTCTGTGTCTCATTGGAATTCCTTCCCTGGAGATTGCAGGAGCCGGGAAAGACGGAGGGATTTCAGACTTCAAATGCTAAGAGTTATGTGGTGATCTTGGCTATCGCTTCTAAATTTCCCCAAAGAGTTTTGGTTGAAATGGACAGAACAACTCTGAAAGTGTATCAGTAGACTCTTTAGGGGATGGCGACACTCTTCCCCGTGAGTGGAGGAGTGGGTGCCTCTCATATCAGGTATTGGTTATACTAGTTAATAGGAACTGAGATATGTTGGCATATAGTGTGAGGATTTGTGTTAATATGGCTAGATGGATTACTTGGGATGTATTTATTATTTATGGTAGCGAGTGCCAGAGGCTTTGGATTCTCCAGTGTTCTGGTTTTGTTTCCTCTCTTGACTGTGGTCTCCCTTAAATCACCTCCCCTGAGAGAGCCTTTCCACTCTGTGGAAAGTGGGCGACACTTTCCACTATGGAACTCTATTGGTGTGGTGGGGAGGCATGGGGAATGCAGGTCTATTTATTTGTTTGTTTGTTTTACATACCAACCACAGTTTCCTCCCCCTCCTCTCTTCCTGTTCCCTCCCCCTATCCACTCCTCCTCCATATCCATTCAGAAGGGGTAAGGCCTCCCATGCCAGTCAATGAAGAGGCAGGACCAGGCTCCTCCCCCTTGCATCAAGGCTAGGGAATAAGTTCCAAAGAGCCAGTTCATGCATCAGAGATAGGTCCTGGTCCCATTGCTAGGGGCTCCACAGAAAACCAAGCTACACAACTGTCACCCAGATGCAAAGGGCCTAGGTGGGTCCCATGCCAGCTCCCTAGCTGTCCATCCAGAGCCCGTGAGCTCCCACTAGCTCGGGTCAGCTGTCTCTGTGGTTTTCTAGCACCATGATCTTGCCCCCCCCCCTTTTGCTCATATGATCCCTTCTCCCTCTCTTCACCTGGACTTCTGAACCTCAATCCAGCACTTGGCTGTGGATCTCTGCATCTGCTTCCTTAAGTTACTGGGGGAAGAAGGCTCTATGATGACAATTAGGGTAGTCACCAATCTGATTACAGGGGAAGGCCACTTCAGGCACCATCTCCACTATTGCTAGGAGTCTTACCTGGGGTTATTCTTGTAGGTTTCTGGGAGTTTCCCTGGTATCCTCTATCAAGATATCTCTTTCATTATTCTTCTCCATCCTGCCCCCAACTCAACCATCCTGATCCCTCATGTTCCCCTCTCCTCTATCCCCCTGCCCCCCATTTTACCCAGGACAGCTCATCTGTTTCCTATCCCCAGGGAGATCCATGCATCCCTTTTAGGGCCAGAGAAGCTAGGTAACAAGGAAGGCCCTAAAAGGGATGCAAAAATCTAATAGAAGATCCTGACATAAATCCACACACCTATGAACCCCTGATTTTTGACAAAGAAATTAAATATACAATGAAAAAAGAAAACATCTTCAACAAATGGTGTTGGCATAACTGAATAGAGGCGTATGGAAAAATGCAAATAAATCCATATCTATCACCCTGCACAAAACTCACGTCCAAGTGGATCAAAGACCTCACCATAAATCCAGTTACATTGAAGCTTATAGAAGAGAAAGTGGGAAGTATCTTTGACTGTAATGGCACAGGAGACTACTTCCTGAATATAACACCAGTAGTAGGTAACACTGAGATTGACAATTAATAAATGGGACCTTCTGAAACTAAAAAGCTTTTGTAGGGCAAAGGACATTGTCAATAAGACAAAATGGCAGCCTACCGAATGGGAAAAGATCTACACTGACCCCACATATAGCAGAGGACTGATATCCAATATACATAAAGAACTCAAGAAACTAGATATAAAATACCAAAAAATCCCATTAGACATGGGGTACAGATTTAAACAGAATTCTCAACAAAAGAATTGCAAATGGCCAAAAGACACCTAAGGAATTGCTCAGCATCCTTAGCCATCAGGGAAATGCAAATCAAAATAACTCTGAGATACTGTCTTACACCAGTCATAATGGCTAAGATCAAAACACCAATAACAGCATATGCTGGAAAGGATATAGAGTAAGGGGAACACTCCTCCATTGCTGGTAGGAATGCAAACTTGTACAGTCACTCAGGAAATCAGTATGGCAGTTTCTCAGAAAACTGGGAGTCAATCTACCTCAAGACCAAGCAATACCACTCTTGGGCATATACCCAAAGGATGCTCAATCTTACCACAAGGACATTTGATCAACTATTCATAGCAACATTATTTGTAATAGCCAGAACCTGGAAACAACCTAGATGTCCCTCAACCAAAGAATGGATAAAGAAAATCTCAGGTGTAAAAGAACAATGACATCATGAAATTTGTAGGCAAATGGATGGAACTAGAAAACAACATCCTGAATGAAGTTACCCAGACCCAGAAAGACAAACATAGTATGTACTCACTATAAGTAGATATTAGATGTAAAGCAAAGGATAATACATCTTTTGTATTCTATTAGTGATGCTCACATCTGTAGTTCCTGTTTGCTTCCCAGTTTTTCCTTTTCTAGAATTCCCTCGGTTTGTGTTTTCTTTACTGTTTTTATTTCAGTTTTCAAGACTTGAACCATTTCTAACACCTGTTTAATTTTTTTTCTTGGCTTTCTTTAAGGGATTTATTGATTTTTTCCAATTTTTTGTTTGTCTTTTCCTTGACTTCCTTAAGGGAATTTTAAATTTTCTCTGTAAGTACCTCTATCATCTTCATAAAGTAATTTTAAGTTTGTTTTCTTGTGTTTCAGCTGCCTTGGAATTTTCAGGTCTTGCTCCTGTAAGATCACTGGGTTCTGGTGGTACCATATTGCTCTTTTGGTTGTTGTTGAATGTATTCTTACACAAGTGTTTACTCATCTTTTCTCCCAACTGTTGTGGTCTGCATCTGTGCCTGATGTAGTCTGCTGTTTTCCTAACTGGTGTGGTTTGTGTCTGTGTCTATGTAGTCTGCTGGGGTTGTTAGGGAGGGCTGGCCAGGGGAGAATGTTAAGGTGCGTGGGGTTGGGCGGCAGAGTGGGTCTTGGGGGATCAGAGTCCAATAGGGAATGGGGGTCGGGGGCACAACCTGGAGGTAGGTCTCTCACCTGCTTGCTGACTATTGGGGACTCAGGTCTCTCTGTCTTCTGACTAAATCTCAGGATTCTTAGCCAGTCTGAGTTTATAGCCTCTGCTCTTCATATGTCTTTCTTCTTGGCCAGCTCCTCTGCGCCCCCAACATGAGACAAGAGGGAAGAAGGGGCTGGCATGAGGTGAATTCTCTTCTTCTTGCGTTTAGTACTATCCTTAAGCTAGCAGAAGTCACTCAAGAAAGCTCTGAGTACAGTTCACAGAGATCACTCTCCCTTCCCACTGACATAGCCGGGAAGGCTTTGGCTCTGATGGTTACCTTTAGGAATTGCTAGGGTTCCCAGTGGTGATGCCAGCAAAAGCAAGTAGCTTGCCTAAGACCAAGATTGTGTTCCTTACAGTGACCTACAGGGCTAAGGATCCAGCATTTCTGCTTCTCGTCAGTAGATCTTGTTTATGACTCTAGATCGGTTCATCTCTCAATTGCAGGGAGACCACTTGCCTGGTTATTGGGTCATTTGGCCAACCTCTTCTGGATGGAGTAGGAAGTATGACGTTTGAGCTCTTAGCCTATTGGGACTGAAGCAAGTTTCTCTATATGGTCTTCAATTATATAACGCACCTAACATAAACATGAATATTTGAAAATTACTCAAAATTATTAAGCTTCTTTAATAATTTGGAAATAGTATAAAAAGAGGAAAGCATCCAAACCCCTGTTTGCTTTGTAGCAGGCCTCTCTGTAGTTATAAAGGGTGGTGTGCTCGCGTTAAGCAGTCTGTGACTCTAATGAGTACCGTGGGAGGAAATACAAGTGCTTCTGGCTTTAATAGGTGAAGACAGCCAGCTAGTGTCTTACTACCTCTCTTCCATTTTTCTTTGTCACTTGGCGATCATGGGTCTGGCTCACATTAGTGTTATTTTATTGTGCTTGGTCCTTTCATTAGCTGAATGTTGCAATTAACTACTCCCTTGCCACTTAAGTATTCTTCAAAATACTTGGCATCTGCATAAAAATTCATCATAAGGGTATGTTGTGTTTATTAATTCTCTGTTTGGCTATTTGGCTATGATAATCACCCTATGTACACATTTTTATATGCCTTCAATTTTCTTAGAATTTTCTAGAAACAATTATGAGGTCAAAATTTATTAATACTAAGCATATATTAGTATTCTTATGCTTTTGATGCAGGTCAACTGCTCAGTGTGAGTAAGAGAACTTCACACCTCCAGGGTCTTGCTATAGGTAGCCCAGGTTTGTCTCGAGCTAGCATAGCCTCCTTATTGCTGGAATTACAGGATGAATGAGCACACCACCCTGCTAGGTTTTTCTTGATGGAGATAGCATAGTTACTATGTTAGGAAGGAAGCCGCCACAGGATTCATCTTCTTACCCTCCGTTAGCACTGAGGGGGATCAGCCCTGCCCTCAGTCCTGCCCTCACCCCTGTCCTCTCCCCCACCATCGCCTTTAGTTTGGCACAGATTATTTTGTGGCATTTACATATTAATATGCTGAAGTTCTCACCTCCATGGAGATAGTAATAGGAGTTGGGGCTGTTGAGAGGTGATTAGGTCATAGCAGGATTCTTTCAAGTCACATTAGTGCCTTTAGGAGAGAGACCCTGAAGGGAGCAGGCAAAAGCACCTTGTCCTAAGTACTGCCATTTTATCTGTAGGGTGAAAAAATGTTCAGGTTCCGAAGCCCTAGGGGAGCTGAGAACTTTCCAATGGCTGACCCACCTCCTCCCTAAAGCATAGAAAGAGTCGTTAGGCATGCAAGCATCTCTAGTCCTCTAGAAATGTTACCGCTGTTCCCAACAATAGAAAGAACAAATGAATCTGATTGGTTGGACTGAAAGGCTTGCATTGTAGGTCGGTTGACAATGATGGAACACTCAAGGAAAGCCCCTAATCTTTGATTCCTGATTGGTGAAAATTGTAACTGTAACTTGGCAACACGTGTTTCTCACTTTTGTCAGAAACCCTAGTAAATTCTGCTGCCACCCCTGCTTGGGGCTGTCAGGAGAAACAAGGCTCCCGAGTCCTTGTCCTGCAGCCCTGACTGACCAGTGACCCGCTTATGTGCTGATTTATTAAAGTCTTTGGAATCCATAAGTGTCGTCTCTCGCTTTCCTCGTGGTGCACAGCGGACTAAGACACGTGCTGAGTCTAACTGCCTACAACTCATGTCATTTAACGTCCTCCTGTTGTTTCAGTTTTCTCATTGACAAAATGAGGGTAATAGCTTCCTTTCCAAGTGGTTCTAAGAATCAAAACCTCATTCATCCAACTTTTACTAGACCGGTGTTCCTGAGTGTCTGTGTACGACCGGCCCTAAGCTGAGTCCTAGGATACAGAGACAAGCAAAAGCAGAAAAATCTGCTTTGCTCTGAACCTGGTGTCATGGGAAGGACATCCATCAAGTGTGCCAAGAAATGCATAATGGCTTGGTGACCCGACCTCTGAGAGATGCTGCGGGCAGATCCATCTCCTGGAGGCAGAGCTGGCAGGCTGATTTGTGGGGTGACTAGTGGAGAAGAGTGGTGAAGACGTGACATGAGGGGAGACCCCTAGGGTTTCGTCGGAAGGAGCAGTCCATGAAACATATAAGAAAGCGCAGGGCAGGCTAAAGGTGTGAGCATGTTGGGGCTGAGAGGGGTCATGTGACAGGAACAAGAAGAACAAGGGGAAGCATGGTGCTAGACTTCCGGCCGTGGAGACTTGATGACCAAGATCAGCCTATGTTAGTCCCGGAAGAGCCTCAGCAAGTGGAGGGAAAAACCAGGGTTGCACAGACAGATTCACTGTGTAAAGTCTGAGTCCTGACTGCGTGCGTGTGTGGAGCTGAGAGGTAGGGGTGTGATGAGGAAGACCACAGTAAATTGGAGGGGTCTGGGCTAGTGTGAGTTCAAGGCCAGCTTTGACCACTCTCTCATGGTCCATTCAGCTGGGTGCAAGACTACTTGTCCCGAAACCACACTACAGGCCCTTCTTGCCTCTCTGACCTTCTGGAATTTGCTCACCCTCTACGGCATCCCGTTGCCTAGAGACACACTGCACAGATGTCAGCCTCCATTGTCAGAAGCATGGACTTCTCTCTGACCTCTCCTTTATTAGGCTAGTAGTCTCTTTGGATTAGGAGAGCACCTTATACCAGTATGACTGTCTTACTTAATCAGATCTGCAAAGAACCCACTTTCAGAAAAGTCCCATTCTTAAGTACTAGAGTTAGGATTTCAACAATATTTATTTGTTCACCTACTTGTGAATCTGTGTGTGTGGAGGGGGTCAGCATACTCGGTTCCTGATTTTCTGGGGAAGGTGTGTCTGGACCCCAGTACTGTGTGGGTTGGAAGTGCTGATTCCAGAATACAATCTGGTTCTGCGTGCACTTAAAAAATGTGTGAGTTTTGTTCCTATTTAGGAACTGAAGCTTCAGGTAGGTACAATCTCATGGGCACAAGGATCTGAAGTGTGTGAACACAGCACCCAGGGGTCTCCAGGCTTCCTTCCAGCAAGGAAGTTCACTGTTTGAGGCTCACTTATTTCACTTAGGAGTAGATCCTGGAACGTGTAATTATTCTCCAATCATGTCCCTGGTGTCTATCCATGTTCTAGTCATGTGTATTGACCAGGACATTCATGCTTGGGTGTCACCACAAACTGCTGAAATTGCCCAAAAGGACTGGATTTTCTGCGTCAGAGGAGACTGCTGAGTGAAACGGGCCAAATGCACTTGAGCACCAGGGGCTCTGCTGAGAAGGCTGTTGGGATTCTGACCACGTCCACCACACCAGACTCCTCTCCATCCTTGGTTTGTCCTCCAGAGCAACATTCGAGTTGGCGCTTTCTGTGGAGTTGTGTATCTTGAGGAACATGGACTCTGGGGACAAACATGTGAGTTTCATTCCAGGCCCCAAATCCTAGTTTCCTTTTCCTGTGGTCAGCTAGCATAAGGGACCCACAAAGATATCAATGTATTAATTCTCAGAAAATGAGTGTTCCGCTGCGTGACCAAAGAGACTGCGTGTCGGATGATGGATCATACTCTGAGATGGACAGTGTCCTGCGCTACTCAGAGGCCCATCTAATTACACAGGCCCTTAAAATCAAAGAAATGTCCCCCAGTGTGGTGAGACATGATGAAGGGCCAATTGTCAAGCTCTGAATACGGAAAGGAAGGAGCCACCTGCCAGGACGTGCTGGGGCCCAAGAATTGAGAAAAGCAGGGAAATAGATTCCCTCCCAGAGCCCCAGAAGGAACACAGCTGCCTGCCCACACTTGGTTATAGAACTTCTCAGCTGCAGAAATGATTCATTTTAAAAGAAAATTTCAAGGCGCCTCGTTAGCATAGCAAGAAAAGCGCCAATCCCATAAGATGGCTTTATGGGGCTGCAGAGATGGCTCAGTGAGCGCTTGCTGCTCACACAAAGGACCTGGGTTCTGTTTCCAACACTTAGCTGCCTTCTGACCTCCATGAGTACTAGGCACTCATATGGTATCCATATATACGTGATGGAGGTAGGTCTTATAATAATAAAGAAACTGCCTCGGCCCTCATAGGACAGAAAATTAGGTAGGCGGAGTAGACAGAGGAGAATGCTGGGAAAAAGAAGCTGAGTGAGGAGTCGCCATGATGCTCCCACTCCAGACAGACGCAGGTTAAGCTCCTCTCTGGTAAGCCAGCTCATGGGCTACACAGAATATTAGAAATGGGTTAGAACAATATGTAAGAGCTAGCCAATAAGAAACTGGACCTAGCTAGGCCAGGCAGTGTTTGAAAGAATACAGTTTCTGTGTAATTATTTCTGGGTATAAACTAGCCATGCGGGCGGCCGGGTGCCGGGGACGCAGCCCTGCTGCTCCTATTTCAACATATACGGGCAGGTAAAACACTAATACAAAAGATAAATAAATCTAAAAAAATAAAAATGTGTGATTATTTGTGAAATTAACATAAAATGAATGTACCCATTTTTCTAGCAGGCAATAGATAATATTGATCTGAGTGTATTTGTGTGGGTTAGCTGAGACGTGAAGCACACTATCATGAGCTATACCATCCCGAGGCGCTGGACTCGTCTCCCTCAGTTTCTAGCCTCCAGTTGTGACCCAGGTGAGTTTCTTAGCTGGTTGTGGGACGTGTGCTACTCCGTGCCATGCATACATGTCAACCTCGCTGGGGAGCTTGTTAAATTGCTGAACCTCATCTTATTTATTTATTTATTTATTTATTTATTTATTTATTTATTTTCGAGGCAGGGTTTCTCTGTGGTTTTGGAGCCTGTGGTGGAACTTGCTCTTTGTAGACCAGGCTGGTCTCGAACTCACAGAGATCCACCCTGCCTCTGCCTCCCGAGTGCTGGGATTAAAGGTGTGCGCCACCACCGCCTAACCTGGCTTGAACCTCATGTTAAACGCACTGGTTTAGAGCCCATTTTTAAACAAGATCCCTAGGTGATTAAAGCCTGAGCATCACAGGACAAGGTGTTTCCCAGCGTCAGAGAGCTGACAGAATAGACGTCCGGGCCTTTCACATCTAGATTGTTATGTTCCCGGTTACTTCTAGTGCTCAGAGGATTGGCACCACTGGGATCAGTATATAGAGATGCTCTTCAATATATGAGATACAAATAGAACTGTAAAATTTTCAATTAAATTAATGTTTCCCTCTAAAGAGAACTGCCGTGCTATTATAAATAGTAACAAGTACCGTGTTCTTAAAGACAGAGGAACAGACATCAAGGGCCAGCACAGACATGCTCTCCCTGCCCCTTCATTGTCGGTTCCCTGGTTCAGTTTCCTTGTGTACACTTGCTTAGCCTCTTCCTTCAGGGGCGCCACCACCTCGTGTCACCTGAAGCCATTCCTAGACTCCTCTACACTGGCACTTGGCCTTTACAGCTTCCTGTTGTCTTCTCTTTAACAGGAGAGCCTCAAACACTCCGGACAATGATCAGAAGACAGGTGAGAGTCTTTGGAAAGCTCCGAGCTCTGGAAGTCAAATAAGGCCTGCCCCAAATGGTGAATGGACAGGTGTGTTTCACTCTACCCACTGAGGACCATTTGTGTAGGGCGTGTGCCTCCGGTGCACAGTGATGTGTGTTCATGGTAGCTACAGTGAGACCATTAACTGACCACTGCTCCGTGAGCTATCTTCCCCTTGCTCACCGAGATTATAGGCTCTCAGATCTGTTGTGGGAAAAACCTAAAAGGGCCTCTGTTGGAATCTATTTTCTTGGGCATGTAGCTCAGTGTTCGAGTGCTGTCTAGTCTGTGTACAGCCCCTGGCTTGGCCCCTAGCACTGTCGAGGGAGTTGGGGGCTACAAGGAAGCAGAAGTGTGTTTCCTCAAACAGATAACAAAACAACAACAACAAAACCTGTTTGGGCCACCCTGCAGCCCATTTATGATAGCCAGGCCTGGTGTTCTTTACAAGTTAGCAGGCCAGCAGGTGTTCACACATAAAATTAAAAAGCCACTAGTTTCTGAGTCTGAGACTAGCCTGGTCTACAGAGTGAGTTTCAGATCATCCAGGGCTATACAGAGATACTCTGTCTCAAAGAACCAAACCAAAACAAACCAAAATAAAACCCCTCCTGGTAAGTAGCAGGCATTTTTGCCAAGGCACCCTGCAGAGAATCGTGAAGCTGGCCTGGCCTGGCTTGAGAGGTGTGCGTTAGCATCGTTGGTTTCTGAGGTTTGAGTACACAGCTGGGATACTGTGAGCCTTCCGGTTCCTGAGACACTGAGGCACTCACTCAGGCAGTGGCGCATTCAGGACATCTGTGTTTCTCTGTGTTCCGTAGAAGTTGGCAAAGCATGTGGAGGTTTGGCAGAACAATTAGTCTTAGACATTAATCTTATATTTGCTTTCGAGCTGGCAACCGCCCTTACATCACGGCAGCTACCATTGTCCTCTGTTTTGATAAATGTATAAAAAGTCTGATTGCTTGAAATAAACTCGTCTCTGCCTCAGTCTTGCTGAGACCCCTCCAAGCTGGCCCTGTTTTAATTCTTACTGACCATATCAGGAGCCCCTGGTTTGGGAAGTAAACGCTGGCACTTATTTATTTATTTATTTATTTATTTATTTATTTATTTATTTTTATGCCCTGGCAGTGCTGACGCATGTATGGGCAGCCTGTGTATGGCGGTTCTGTTGAACTTGTCCATATTGGGTTTCATGGTCTAAGCTGATGAGGACAACTGACCAAGTCTCTTCTTCAAGAAGATCTCATTACTGATGGTTGTGAGCCACCCTGTGGTTGCTGGGAATTGAACTCAGGACCTTCGGAAGAGCAGGCAGTGCCCTTAACCTCTAAGCCATCATGTGCTGGCACTTACAGCACACAAATGCTCCTAAGGAGGACTCTCCAGGCAGAAAATCCAAAACAGAGACCTGGAAAAATGAAAAAGTCCCATTTCTGAGAAGAAACTCCGCTAACATCCTGGGACCCAGGTTAGACATTCTCTGCTGAGGTTACCAGACCTCTGCCTGTTGCTGCTACTGTTGCTCCATGTGAGTTTTCTGGGGCCTTCTGCAATGATCACCGCAGAAGGTGGACAAGACAGTGGCTGACTGAACCCAGTGGTGAAGAGCGGCAACCTGGCCTCTGGTGCTGAGCTTTGTCCAGCAAGCACCTAAAGGCCAGTGCTTCTGAGGTACCAGGGATGACCCCAGGGACTTCCATATATTGTTTTTTTTTTTTTTTCCATGATCTTCCCAGTCGTTGAGAAGAAATTTCATTATGAGAGTTTAAGCAGTTTGCTGGAGATCAGAAGTCACTTAGCAGGCAAGGGGTTTAGGCAGCCACGAGCCAGGCTTCTAGCTCTGGCGTTCATGCTTTTCTGTCTTCAGTCTAGCAGGTTCCTCCATTCCCTACTGTGCCCTCCCCGGCCCCCCTCCCTTTGCTGCTTGGAGGGAACAGATGTCACAGGACAAATGTTACCAAGCAAGGCAGTAGGAAGCCTAACTGAGTGGCTGAGCTGAGCGCCTGCTTGCCTAATGCTATGTGGAGCTTTGTGCTTTGGGGAGCACTGGGTGGGGACTTACAGGAAGCCCAGTAAGCCTTTTTCTTGTGACAGACTGCAGCTGACATGGATTATCCCCTTTCTTAAGGACCACATCACTCTCACGGCTAAGATCAGAGAGCCTCGGATCATGAGAGTGGAATCCTGTGTGCTCCCAACTAGGGTACATGAGATCACAGGGCCGATCACAGCATCTGTTCCAGCTGTAGACCGGTCCGCCCTACTGATCTACTGAAGCTTCTTCTAGCAGGGGCCAATGTACAGAAGTGATGGTAGCTTCCTGGAAGGAGCAGAGGTCAAGGGCATAGCCACCTGACCTGTTCTCAACCCAATTACTGCCTTCTCAAGGCCAGGGTCTGAAGAGAGGTCCCCTATGAGGGTCAGCTGCTTCTGGAAGCAAGGTTGCACTGCATCTTATGAAATGGGAGAAGGCCAAGAGGGGAACCAGGTGCTCACATAACTGGACTCTCGTCTTCTTCTAGAAGCCAATGCTGCAGTGATGGGCAAGTGGCCTCCCTAGAGACTTATAGTTAGACCCGAGAAAGTGGGGGCTCCCAGAGTTAGACTAAAGGGAGCAGTTAAACTTTCAGTCATGCCGCAAGTGATGGGCTTGAATAGTTACCCAACAGGGACTGTGCGCTCAAAGAGAAGCAACTGGCAGTTAGAATTCACTGGCTTGGGACATTTCATTTTCCTAGTGCTAAGTGAAGACCTAGTGCTAAGTTGCTTCCTTAAAGAAGGAAGCAACATGTAGCTATAAAAATCAAACCTGCTTCCTGTCTGTTCACAGACGCCTTGGGGATGTGTTCATTTGTACCACATGGGAGTCGATATGCTCATCTTTGCAAACTCCAGTGCTAAATGGGGGCAGAAAGGAGAAGCTGGGTTATCCACCCCAAATTTCCAATGGAGGGTTTCTGCCAGGAACTGTTCACATTTCATTAGGGGAGACAATCAGTTGAAAACACACACACACACACACACACACACACACACACACACTGCTCACACCAATAATTTTCTAACCAGAAAGCTAAGCTGTATATGGAGGAATTGAGGTGGGGAGGGGCCAGAGTGTTGACTTAGGAAGGCCTTGGTGTGACCAGGGACAACAATGATCCAAGAGGTTGAAACTGGGGAGCAGGGCATAAGTGGGTTGTTCTTGGTGGTGTAAGATAGAAGGGTCCCCTGCAGCTGCCTTCTTCTCCAGGTGACTTGAGGTATCCCTGATCAAAAGGTAGGTTGACATTACCCTCAGCAGGCATAGGATAAGAGCTGCTGAGTCATTGGGAGTTAATACCAACTCTCTTTCCATCTTCCTCCTGGGTGTTGTTAAGATGTGCTGGCAAATACCATCAAAACCGTGTATCTCTTGATCCCTGAGCTTCCCGCTTCCATGATAAAGGGAATTTATTTTAACTTCATCTTCCATTCCTGTGTGTCCTAACATCTTCACTTGTGAGACGAGATTACAATTCATACTGCAGGAATTTATTGGCTCTCTTGGGGTATAGTGGTTCTGAGTACCATGTGAGCCAAAGTCTCAGTGATGGCAGATACCATTTTCTCTTATTTCTCCCTCTATCCATTGTAATCTTGACTTCTTCGGCAGTTCAGAGAGACGTAATCTTTTTTCTTTTGTTGAATGGTCTCACCATGTATGTAGCCGGGTCTGAGACAAAATCCCCCTGCTTAGAACCCTTGAGTGTATGACCTACCATACTCAATCATTCATCTTGATTATGGAAATCCCACCAGAAAAAGCAAATGCCTTTTTGTCTACTGCCCAGTAAAGTGTTATTGCGTCTTATTGATTCAGTGTAATACAGAACCAATTTGGAGCCAGCCACTGGCCAAAAAGTTGTACATTGTGGTGGAGCAGGCTTACCGAGTTCCATCCTTGCTTCTGAAGCCAGCAAATGGAATCGTGCATATGAGTGTAGGGAGTGAGGGTATGTATGTGGTGTATGTGTGGTATGTGTATGTATGTAATGTTTGATATATGTGTGTGAGAATGTGCATATGTATGTATGTGGTGTGTATGTATACTGTATGTATTATGTATGTATGTGCATGGTGTTTAGTGTGTGTGTTTGCTGTGGGTGTATTGTGTGGTGTGTTATATATATGTATGTGGTGTGTGTATGGTGTGGGATATTTATGGTGTGTATGGGGGGTAGGGTGTGTGTTCTATATGTATTGTGTGGTGTCTGTATGTGTTTGCTTATATGTGTGGTGTAGGTATGTGTAGTGCTTGTGTGTGTAGTGAATGTGTATGTATGTGCATGCATCGGGGATTGTTTATGGTGTAGGGTTCATGTGTGTGTGTGTTGGAGTGTGTTGCATAGTGTGTATGTGCATGGTGGGGTCTACGTGTGTGTGGATGTGTGTGTGTGTGTGTGTGTGTGTGTGTGTGTGTGTGTGTGAGAAAGAGAGAGATTTGTGATCTGACCACTAGGGGGCGTGTGAATTGTTGCTGCACATCAAAGACAATAACAGCAAAGGGAAATAGCCACTACCCAGTGAGCCCACAGAGTACTTGGAAAAATGAAGGCTTGTATGAGGCCCAAGTGACTCTTAGTTATGCCAGGGATCTGTGTCTGTAGTTTTCTGAGCCTCGTCTGATTGCCGACTACTCGTGGCCGGCTGTCTTTCCCACCAGACTCCCAGCTTCACTCTCTGCTGGAAACTGTGTGGGCTGGCTCACCTCTCTTGCTTCCCTGACGCTGGAGTCACCAGGGTCTCCCTTGCTGCTGCCCAGGGACCTGGCACTGTCACCTCATACTGACTTGACATCTGTCTCAGCAGGCCTGAAGGTATGTCTCGTCTTCTAGCTTCTGGACCTGGGGAACTTGGTGTGATGATAAACTTCTGTGATCCACGACTAAGCTGGGCGGTGAAGGAAACCCACGTCCTTTAATTCTTAAATCCTCTTTGGCTTTTTGGCATTTATGAGCAGGATTAAAGCTGTCAAGATGTAGATTTGCTGAATCTCTTTGTGGATTAAGGTTGTTGACACGTGAATATGGCCTTATCAGTGGAGGGCTCTCAGTGCCAAGCCAGGCCATGTGGACTGTTCTGCGAAGAGTGGGTGCCTCCGAATACGTGTGGGTACTTGAGCGTAGCACGCTGCCCATGGCTGTCCTCGGGAGCACACAGAGCATGAAGCCCTGGGCTATGCTCTCGCCCAGGGGACCATCTGGCAGAGCAGTTGTTCTGGGAGGGAAGAATCTCCATTTTGAGCATTGGCTACTCACTTTAATCCATGCCATTCTCTCAGGAGATCCCTCACAACACAGAGAACTGACTGCCCCACCTCAACAATGTATGCTGGGCAGAAGCAGCTGGTGTGTCCCATTTCACTCTATAAAGTTAAGCCCTGCAGGAGGAGTTCATCTCCCAAAGATGAGTCTGATCAGCCCTATCTAATCAGACAGTGTCAGACCTGAGAGTGATTGTCAAAGTTTGGCGGAGTGACTGAGGAAGACCGAGGTTAAAGTAACAGGGAACAGGAAATGATGCGGTTCCTTCACAAGTCAGCCACTTCCCCTGCCTTGCTTCCCTAGAGCGGGCACCTCCCCACCTCGGCATCTCCCTCTTCCTCTTGGCTGACGGTCCTGCCACCCTGTCAGTGGCTTTCTGCATGCCTCCTGTCCTTCATGTCTACACTCCACGTGCTCACCCAATTCTTCTCTTGGCCTTTTCCTCCACTGTGCCTCTCAGGATTTATTTGCCAGAGCCCCTCTTGTGCCCCCTGGCCCACTTAATCTGTGTGTCTTCCAGTCTGTACTCGTGGCCTCTGCTTGCCACCCTTCTTGTTTGTTCAGGCTCTGACCCTCTTGTCTGTTCGGACTGATTGCTCTCCAGTGGAATCTCACTTCCCGTCTGCTTATCTAGCTTGCCCGACTTTCATTTCCGTCAAGGACAGCTGGCCCTGTGTCTGAGGGGGCAGATGTGCCTTTGGCTCTCTTATTTCTCCTTGGCAGCTTCCTGTGTTCACACCCAACTGTATCATGCCCTGTTCCTGTGGGTCTGCAAGTTCCTTGACCTCTCCTGCTTCTGTGCCTGCCTGTATAACAGGAGTGGTGTTGGCACACCCCTTGCCGATTCCTTAAGAAGGCTCAGCGAGCTGCTAAGTGCATAAGCAACATCAGAGAAGTTGTCCGATAAACATCAGCTCTTCCTATTACAATAATGTAATATAATTAATTACATTAATGCTATACTGTTTTACTGTATTATTTATTATTCTGTATTACTTTGTTATACTGTGTTAATATTATCCTGTCCTGATATTTAGGTCCCCAAGAGATCCTCAAAAGCATAAAACACAGAGGCAGCTTCTGGTTGAGCAAGGTGAGGGCTGTTATGTGGGGACAGAGGACATGCCCCATGTCAATTTAGAGTGACTGAGCGTAGCATGCTGCCCATGGCTGTCCTCGGGAGCACACAGAGAGCATGAAGCCCTTGGCTATGCATCTAATCCATCCTTTCTACAGACTCTAAAGGAAAGTTCATGTCTGTCAGGGAGACAAAGATTGTATTCTTCCTGTCCAGATAAATGACAAAACAAAGAACAAAGTAGGTTGGGTAAACATTGACTTGGTAGAAATTTCCTTTAAAACCCAGTGAATCAAAGCCAAGCAATGCTCAGTAGGTTGGCACGCCATCTGTCTGTTCCCTTCCAAAACTCTATCAGGATTCCTAAATGTAGTTTGGATTTTGAGAACATCTGGAATCTGCCAAGCACATATTTTAAGCTCTGACATTATAATCTGTGTTTCTTGCTACTTGCTTGTTTCTGTTGTCTGTGCATCACCTCCCAAAGATGAGTCTGATCAGCCCTATCTAATCAGACAGTGTCAGAACTGAGAGGTTATTATGAATATGTGTATCTGTGTGTGTGTGCTCTTATCTTTGTTTCTGATGATAGAAGTAATAATGTTCAATTATTGAAATGTTAGAAAATAAAAAATTGGTAAAGAAATCATCAAGCAGTCATAATCTATGCACACAGAAATAGATATTTGATATTTTAATTTCTGAAGGATCAAATGTATATATTTGTATATATACATTTTTATATATATTTGTATATATTTGTGTATATATGCACATATACACATATATGTGCTACACTATGCCTTTAAAATACTAATTAGGACTATGCTGAATATACATTGAGAATATTGGTTATTTTAGGTAATTTATGCTTGACAATTTTTTTCTTATAACATTTAAAAACTGCCTTATTTGTGGTAGATGGATATTGTCTCAGCTCAGTTCCCACAAGAAGCAGATGCCAAGGGGTTCTTTTAAATTTATATATATATGAGTATTTTGCCTGATGTATGTCTGTGTAATACGTTCATGCCTGGTATCCAACCAGAAGAGGGTTTTGGATCCCCAGGAACTAGAGTTACAGACAGTTGTGAACTGCCATGTGGGTGATGAGAATTGAACCTGGGTTCTCGGGCAGAACAGCAAGTACTCTTAACTGCTGAGTCATATCTTCAGCCCCCATCGCAAATTTTAATTCGTTTCTCTCTCTCTCTCCCTCTCTGTCTTTCTTTCTGTGTGTATGTATTCAGGTACCCAAGGAGGCCAGAAGACAGTGTTGGATCCCTTGAAGCTGGAGTTACAGGTTTTTGTGAGCTATCCATTGTGGGTGTTGGGCTCTGAACTTTGGTTCTCACAATAGAGCAATGCAAGCTTAACAAGCTAACAAGTTCTCTCCAGCCTCTACTAAGATCAGAGGAATTAAAAATAAAAACAACTTGAGACAGGGTCTCAAAGATGTAGCCTTACTATCCTAGAACTTTCTAGGTAGACCAGGCTGGTTTTGAACTTACAGAGATCTGCCTATATCTGTCTCTCATGTGCTGGCATTAAAGATGTGTGTCTCCATGCCCAGGTGTCCAAGAGAGGTTTATCTGTGCATGAAATACTGGGAGATCTCTCTGCACAGCATGAGAGGGAGCAGGGCTAGGTAAACGAGGTGAAGCAGGGCTTAGCGCTGTTAAAGGAGACCCACAAGAAAGGGATAGGCAGGAGGAATGGTTTTGAGCGGGTCTTGCCCAGGCCGATGGGTCTCTATTCTTCATTCTAGCTCCCTTTTTCTTTTTTGGCCATTGACAGGAGATAGCATGACCTTGACGTGATGAACTCTGCTCTAGTTCTAAAGGGAAGCATTCGGAGGCTTGCAGTTGACTAGACTCCCAGCTGAAGATTCTTCTGAAGGCTATTTAGTGGTTCAGCAACCTGGCCATTACAGGGCTTTGTGGGCCTGGGCTAGCTCATGAATGCTGAAAGAAATCTCAGGACCAGAGTATGGAGGCTGAGATGGCCCCTAGAGGGCCCCTGATTTTGCATATATATGTATATATAATTGTATATGTATATATATGTGATTTTAGAGATTTATTTATTTTTACTTCATGTGTGTGAATGTTTTTCCTTCATGTATGTATGTGTAGTGTATATAGCCGATGTCCTTGGAAGGCACTGGCTCCACTGGAACTGGAGTTACAGAAGGTTGTGGGTCACCATGTAGGTACGGGGAAATGAACCCAGGTCCTTTACAAAATAAACAAGTGCCCTTAACTGCCAATCTACCTCTCACAACATACTTAAAAAAAATCTTATTCCAAATCCCCCGTGATCTGTTCTCTGGGTGAAATTGACAGAAGGCCGTGGTAAAGTTGACCCACAAGGACCCATGAAAGCTCATGTCACTCAAAGGCCAAGATAGCTTTTGAAGCATCTTCAAGGCACGATGCTCTGGGCGGTTTTATATTTGAGCTGTCCTCTCTCTTGTGAAATGATAAACTTACAACTGGGGAGTTGGGAAGGACATAGGTGAACAGACAGATGTGTCCCGTGGAAAGACAAGTCCTATACATTGGTCATGGGCAGTGGTACTGCTCAGAATTCAGTCCTAGCCCTGTTGGTCGAGTTACCCCAAGCAAAAGAAGCACTCAGCGTCTTTGTGAACTGAGAATGTACTCTTCCTTCGTCCTAGAAAGACTATGGGGGTCAAGTGAGTTTATACTTGTCAGCAATGCTCCATTGGGAACAAATACCATATCAGTGTAATATGCTAAATAAATGATAACTTTTTATTATTTTTCAAGACAAGGTTTCTTTGTGTAACAGTCCTGCCTGTCCTGAACTAGCTCTGTAGACTAAGCTGACCTTGAACTCACAGAGGTCTGCCTGCATCCCTGCCTCCCGAGTGCTAGGAATAAAGGCATGCAGCACCACTGCCCATCTATGTGTGATGGTAACCTTTAATCCAGTAAGGCCAGGGGCCCCCAAAGATAGATTCTATCTGGTCCTCTTCTCAGGAATTTTGGACCACTGGTGACATGAACATAGAGTTCTCCCCGTGTCCTACACAAAGCTCCTAGACACAGGACAGGATTTCCCCTGTCATCAGTGTTAGGGGACCTCTCAGTCCCCTTATTTTCAGCACGAAGAAAGTGAGACCCAGGGAGCTTTGGTCACATGTTCAGCTCCACACAGCTGGTTTGTGGCGTGGCCACAGCCAGAGCACTGACTCCAAATACATTTTTGTTAAGCTGAAATTACTTTTCCCCATCCATAAATATCTGATAAAGTCAAGTATGCAGGCCATTTGGTAAGGAGGAAAGAATTAATGATCAAGCCTCCTTCTGAATAAATCGATTACACTCATTAGCATGCTTTCATATTACAAATTATCTAATCATTATCCTTACCGAGAACACTTGGTGCCGAACATAAATGTCAGCTCTGAGAATGTGAGCTGGATTGGTGGTGGCTTTGTCAGCAGCTCGCTAAGTATTTCCATCTTTTGGTCGTTCATTTAACCCTTGCTTCTCTTCTTCTATTCCCTGGAATGCTGTTAAATAGCACCCCTATTTAATCAGTGTTGTTAAAACCCATCACCTTCACACATCTGGATTTCCCTGCTAGCTTCTGTTTGAGTGCGGTCCTATTCTTGCGACATACACATAGATTTTCACAGTACATGGAAAGCTTCGAGGTCTGCTTTTCTCATTTTTATAAACGTCGTTTTGCAAATGTTACTTACAAACATTTACTACATCCAGAAAATATCCCACAAATGCACACTTTAATGGGTCCATATATTATTATAAAATTATAGTACCAGTTCCCTATTGCTGACATCTGGGTTGCTTTATGAATGTGGTATCATGACACATTCCCTTGCAGTGCTGGGGCTGGAACCCAGGCCCTTGAATATGCTAGGCAGGTGCTTGGCCACTGGTCTTCATCTATAGCCCCTCCTTTCTCTTTTCTTTTCATTTATGGCCAAAGGACATATACTAAAGATTGAGATTATGTGGCCAGGTGACTTTTATAGCCAGATATTTTCCCTTTGACGATTGCTCCAGCTTTTATGGGCTTACCAGTTTGGCCCGCTCTCCTTCACCCTGGGGACCTAGCAGCTTTTCCTCACAGGCAAGTGACTTAATCCAGACAGCATTTATTCAAATGCTGATAAACCATCTCTGAGTGTTATTGGAACGATATCTCCTGGAGATTTTCCCTGTTTGATTTCATACTCAATTGGCAAAAACCTATAGACACTATAGTTTTTATTTATGTAATTTGGCACTTTGTAGAACAACCGATCATTCAATGCTAACTTAGTGGTAATTTCATACCTTATAAGGTGCTGACCTATCTGGGATGGTGCTGTGGTACTTTACAATAGAGGGAGGGAGTAGGAAAGGTCAAGGAAAAGGAGATGGGAGAGAAATGTGGGAAAGGAACATCAAACCTCCCTGGGAGGCAGACAGGAAAAATGCCCCAGGAACAGGCCACTCTCACAATGTCCTGACCAGGTCTCTTCTTGAACTTGAATTTCCCTGATCTCTCTGTCTCCCACCCCAGCGTCCTGCTGGCCCAGTTTCCCATATGTTCTCTCTTTGCCTGGTTGTACTGTACCGCAGTCCATTTGTGCTGAAAGCATCATGGCATTTGTGGATTATGGAAGCTCTTCAATGAGTTCTGCTTAATGGGCTTCCTAAGGTAATAGGATCTCTGTTCCCTCTAGAAATGATGCCAATTCCTGTTCTTGGTACCTTCTGGGTGCAGCTCACAGGCTACTTCAAGCTATGCTCTTTCCCCCTCTTTCCCTTTCTTTGAGTTGTTTGTTGACCAAACATATGAGATTGTTTTTAAGAAATGTCCACAATTCGGTGTTGGAGAGATGTAGGGACTGGGTGAGTTCTGAATGAACGTGTGTTGTTGACATGGGCAGGTCTATGTTGAGGACTGCAGGCTTTGGATATATAGTGAATCGGGAGAGCCATTCCCCCATATGGGCGGGACTCAAAAAGGGTATTAAAGCTTTCCTTGAGAGTTTGAGTGTTTATTAATGGTAGATAATGATAATAATAGCAACTGCACTTACTCCATGCTGATGTTTGCAGTCTGATGCTGCTCACCTACAGAGACCCCCTACTGAGGCCAGTTAACTCCTGCCATAGTGATATATGTACATAACAAACACACAGAGGTTCTTGGTTGAGCCAGTAGTAGACTCTCACCCAGTTCCAGATTCACCATACATGTATGTGTCTGTCCTTTCTTCATTCTTGTCACAGTTCCAGGGCCTAAGCCATGCAGGGTGCTGCTGAGAGATGGCTCAGTGGTAAAGAACACTCGCTACTCTTACAGAGGACATGGGCTCCATTCCTAGGAACCGCATGGTGACTCACAACTATCAGACTCCAGTTCTAGAGAATCTAAGCCCCTTTTCTGGCCTCCACAGGCATCAGACACACATACGGTGCACATACTAACAGACAGGCAAACTACTCATACACATTAAAGAAAACACAAGTCTTTATTTTTTTTTTTTTTAAAAAATGATTACAGTTAATTCCACTCTTAGATCTTGGCTGCCATTCTGGCTCCCTCTAAACAGTATGACAGAAGTGACATTGTGACAGAGCTACGAAAGGCCTCAGGGCTCCTTGAACAGCCTTGATACGTGCTGGGTGGTGTTTCATCAGCCGTTCGCCTTCGACAACATACAGCTGACTTTCAGACTGTCCCACCCTGACCCTTGGAGAAACTTAGCAGAGCCCACAAAAATCCCCAACTACAAAAATGTGGGTTTACAAAGCGATTGGCGTGCTAGAGCATAGAGTTCCGAGGGGGACTTGTCGTGGAGCAGCAGCTGACAGCTACTGAGTGTCGATCTGGTCCCAATTGCTTACGCCACCTGTGCTGTTTCGTAATTACATAATTTAATTAAATATTACTTTAAAGAATGGCATATGGATATTAAAATGAAGAAAATTACCCCTCTGGAAATGAAATCAAATGCATTGTGGAGACTTGATAAAAAATGTTACCTTCCACGTGTTGTTATAAAAGATGTTGATGAACCACCTGCTTAAAAAAAAAAAAACGAATTAAAAACCAAAGGGAAAGCCATACCGTCAAAGGGTTCCCACCTAGACTAATTCCTATGGTTTTAAGTTTTTGTCCATGTGAGCAAATTGAAACTGGATGTTATAAGTGGATCGTATTATGAGAGTAAGGCAGGAGCTGACGACCAAGGAGATGGAGCAACAATACAATGGCTTCAAGAAGATGGATTACAGCCTGTTTCATGTTCTAGGCTGAACAGAAGTCTGTTTCGTGGGATCCAGGCCTTCTGCGACTGTTGTTAAAATGACTTTGATGTGTAGATGTGTAGGGGTTGTGTTGTCCTCATGGTTAGAATTGTGTGATCCCAGGTTCTGGAACCAGGAAGGCAATCCTGGAGGAACTGTAACCCTGACTATAGGCATCAGCCCCAAAGTGGCGCTCAGCACCTACTTTCGCTCTCACCTGACCAAACATGGTCTACCCATGGCCCTGGTAGACTGGGAAGTATAGACTGGCTGTAGGCTGTTATTGCAAATACTCCCAGTCACTGTTCTTTTGTTACAGAGGAGAGAGAGGAATTAGGTAAAGAGCCAGCTCTCTCAATCAGAATGATACATTATGGATTAGACTTTCGTGAGAAGGACAAGGGAAAGAACAAGTATTTAACTACATAGTGGGAAAGCCTGGGGAAATATATGTGTACATTTGTTTTAAGTTAAAATAGCACATTAACAATGGGCTGTGTGTGTGTATGTGTATGTGTGTGTGTATGTGTGTGTGTGTATGAACTGTACTATCAATTTCTTAACATTAGCCAGTTACAGTTGTACTGGTTATAATAGAAAACTTTTAACCTTTTCTTTCTTCGGGTTCTTCAATATCTCTATATAAGATTTAATGACTTTTCTTTTTAACTTTTTGGGAATCAAGACTATTGAGGACATCTGAGTATCTGCTTGTCGTCTCCTAAAGACATCGTCCGTGAAGGACTCCATTTTTGCATGAAAACACAGCGTTCCCTTAATGTGTGGGACGTGGTCAAGGAAGTCAGAGAGAAATACCTATCAAAACCTATTTAGTAACTCCTTGAGAAGTTTATGGCTTGCACTTTGGTCATGTTCACACCTCCTACTCTTCCCATAATGCCTAATTTAGTTCATGAAAGATTATAATCAAAGATGAAAATAGGGTGCTTCCCAAGCCTAATTTTGCATGTGTCGTGGTTCTAGGCAGTAGAAACACCTGCATTATTTTAGAGGGATCGAAAAGCTTTGTTTCTGGTGACCCAGTAAAATCCCTTTAAGAGTTGTTCTTTCTCTTTTGGATTTATCCTTCTGCATAAAGAAGAACCACTCAGAAAATTTGAAGACGTGGGTGCAAAACCTTAACTAGATCATGTATTTAGATCTCGTGGCTTGACCTGATTGGTCTGATAAAGAGCTGAACGGCCAATAGCAAGGCAGGAAAAAGGAAAGGGACTGGCAGGCAGAGAGGAGAGATCTGGGGAGACAGGAGATCAAAGAGCCAGAGAAGGAGGACTCAAGGGGTCAGTCACCCAACCACACAGACAGCCACAGAGTAAGAAGTAAAGAAAGGTATATAGAGGCCTTCCCTCTTTCTTTCTGTGCCGATATCGCACCCGCCAACATGGTGAACGTTCCTAAGACCCGCCGTACATTCTGCAAGAAATGTGGCAAACACCAACCCCACAAAGTGACCCAGTACAAGAAGGGCAAAGATTCTCTGTATGCCCAGGGAAAGCGGCGCTATGACAGGAAACAGAGTGGCTATGGTGGGCAGACTAAGCCTAGTTTCCGCAAAAAGGCGAAAACTACAAAGAAGATTGTGCTGAGACTGGAATGTGTGGAGCCCAACTGCAGATCTAAGAGGATGCTGGCTATTAAGAGATGCAAGCATTTTGAACTTGGTGGTGATAAGAAGAGAAAGGGCCAAGTGATCCAGTTCTAAGCTGACGTTATGAAGACAATAAAATCATGAGCTTTCACTCAAAAAAAAAAAAAAAAAAAAAGAAAGGTATATAGAAATAGAGAAAGGTAAAAAAGCCCAAGGTAAAAGATAAATGGGGTGGTTTAAGTTAAGAAAAGCTGGCTAGAAATAAACCAAGAAAAATAAATAAACAAATCAATCAATCAATCAGTTAGTCTATCAATCACATGGTTTGAGGCCAGCCTTCTTGTGTCCCTGAATCCCAAAGGGTCAATTCTGAGCTATACACTGTGCCAGAGGGCAGCCTCCCTCCATCTGGAGTGCTTTTTCATGAACCATTGACTTGTAAGTATAGTGCAGACTGTTGGCTTAGCATGAAGCCCTGGGTTCTACCCACAGGACCACAGAAAAGTGGGTATAGTGGTGATATTTATAATCTCAGTACTTGAGAAGTAGAGGCAATAGAATACTAAGAACAGCGTTGTCTTTGCCTATGCAGTACATTTGAGGCTATCCTGGGCTACATGAGATCACGTGTCCAAAACAAAGAAATAGCTCCATTAACCTCATCCTCCTTCCTTCTTCTATCCTCAACTCTGCACATTTCCCTCAGTTTACCTTGGTGCACCTGATGGAAGTGGTTTTGAAATAAAAGAATGCCGTTGAACTCGAAACAATGTTGTATTTTTTTCCATTTGTTTACCTGAAAAATTTGCAAACCTATAAAGTGATATTAGTGAATGTAAGTAGATAAGCAACAACAGGATATTACAGTTTCGGTGTGTCAGGTTCCTGAGATTGTCCCGTATCTGCTTGTTCTTGATTCGGGAGCTACTGCTTATTAGATGCAGAGATCTTTCTTTCTTTCTTTCTTTCTTTCTTTCTTTCTTTCTTTCTTTCTTTCTTTCTTTCTCTCTCTCTCTCTCTCTCTCTCTCTCTCTCTCTCTCTCTCTCTCTCTTTCTTTCTTTCAGCTAGGCTGTGTTGTATTAAGTTGGAAATTTATAGTCATGCACCCAGGGAGATGACTTGGTAGAGTCATTGCTGGTCAGCATGAGGACCCGGGTTTCTAGCCTCAGCACTCATATACACTCTCGGTGAGCCAGTGTATAACTGTAATTCTAGTGCTGGTGGGGTGAGTGGGGTAATGGAGACAAGAAGATTGCTTGGGTTTGGGATCTGGCTTGCCTACCCAAAAGCTGTGTCTAAAGAGAATAAAGTGAAGAGTGGCGGAGCAGGCGGCCCAGTATTTCTCATGGGCTTCTGTGCATGTATTCACCTGCATATACATGTACATATCACACACACATATACCATACATACATGCGTATACATTTAAAGTTGCTGCATTCCAGGAATAGGTTTGCAATGCAGGATCTTGACAGCATGTCTCTTTGAACACCTGTGATGTGCCCAACAAACCAGTAGTTGTTGTTCTTATTATCTATAGACCAAGTATCTGGAGAGATTCAATGCCATTCAACTATCACGGTGTAACTGCTATTCAATCCATAATGTTCCCTTCTTCACAGCATGGGAAGGAGGCTTCAGTGTTTATCCCAGAAAATAAAAAAGGTTGCATGTGAGCATCCCAGAAAAAGAGGTCTGTATGTACTGTTCACATAGGTAGGTGCTTCTTGATCAGACATGGAAAGAACAGCAGGAGTGTGTGTGTGTGTGTATGTGTGTGTGCACCTGTGTTGGATGTACTCCTTGACCCCATGGCTGAGCTGTTCTGCTCTCTCCCGAGGGTGGGTAGCACATCTCTTTGATACATCAAGGTCCTCACAAGCTCTTGTCTTCTGCTCTAGTTCCCCATGTGTTTAGGGTAGCCGTGTTCCCATCAGGTATTTTTCCATAGAAGGTTCTGCTACGGCCCTTCCTGTATGTGGATTATGCCAATGGCCCATTGCATTAGCCAGTTCTCCAGCCTAAAGCTCCATTTCCAATGTGTCATTTCCGGATTTCCCAGTAACCTCAGGGTTTAGGAATGTTCGTTGTTTTTTCCTGTTCCTTCTGGAGATCTCTGATTTGGATCAGAGAGGAAAGTGCTATTCAGGCATTCCGATGAGTTCTTGAAAGCACTGGTTGTCCAGGGCACTGACAGGACTCCCTTGATGTTAGGGGGCCACCAAGCTGCTCTTGTAGCACTCGGTACTTTCTCCTCTGTCGCTTTAGAACTGCAAGTTCTGTGGGTTTTCCCTCTGTACTGTGGCCCCCACCCCTGAGGGAAATAGCTGATACCAAGTGATCAACAAGTATTTGTCTGAATGAATGAGCCAATGAATAAGAGCTTTAATTTCCAATTGATTATATACAGCCACTCCATTAATATACCATCTCTCAAATGGAGTGAGTTCTGTGTGAAGCCTTTGGATTTGATAGTCACACGTCTGGTGCTGCTTAATAAAGACTCACTCCTGGCTGCTCACTGCAATCACTTGATTATTATTTTTTTAAAATAGCAGACTCCACACTGTATCCCTTGCCCTCTGAGAGTCTAACTTAATTAGTCACAGTATTTTCGCAAATCAACCTTTTAAAACCCTTTGCTAGACGACTTACCAAGCCATTGTTTCACATTTACTTAGGCACCTAGTACCTTCTGGCTGATGGGGCACAGAGATAGGTCTTGCTCTGTAGAATTTGAGCCTTGTGGGGGAGAAAGACATTGGCCCCTAGTCCTATACCCAGAGGCAGAAGACAGAACATCATCGGAAGCCCCACAAAGGAGCAGCTGGGAAGTGTATCTTTATCTGCAGGACATAGGCCGTCTTCGAGCTGTTGTACTGAGGGAGACCTGGCATCTCTCCTGCTTCTGTGACCGCTCTCCACCGCCTGACAGCAGCGGGTCATTCACCAACCCCCTGGAGGAGTTTCACGTGCAGTTACAACTTTCTGTTAGAAAAGGCTGAATTGAAGATGCTGGAGTTAGAAGCAAATGTGCACAATTCTCTTGCCTGGGGAATATCTGAGCTGTGTCGAATACTGGGAAACCCTAGGAGTACCAGGTATGTGATGAGGACCGTGATTGCATTGCCCGCGTGATTAAAATAATGGCAGAGGAAGTTTCAGTGATTTCGGACTTTGCCTCCCGGGATGGAGTTTGTGCATCCTTCCGGCCAAGTGTAGAAGGGCAGCAGGAATAGGAGAGAGCTGTGCTTTCCTTTTGCTGGTAAGCCTCTGGGTTCTCGGCATATCAGCATCTAGCTTGCCGTTTCCCTCGTCTTTCATTACTTAAGAGATGGATTTGGCCGCATGCCTCCATCCTGTGCCCTTTTAAAGGAGGAAGAAGGATGTGTTTGGATGCCCCTGTCCTTCAGTTTCTGGGAACAGGCACAAAATGTGCTTTTCCAGGGTAATTTGCCGAGAAATGGACTGTTACAGATGCTAAAAAATCTCCCTGCATGGGTTTGACTGATAGTTTTATAAACAGGAATTTTGATTAATTGATGTCAGGAGCCGTGGAAGGTCTCGGGCTTTACCTTCTTTACAGGAAGGTAACAAATTGGCTTGCGACAGTTTCACGGAGGCTGGCATAAGGCTGTGGATTTCTGGGGAGGAGAAAATGACTATGTTCCCAACAGCATGGCTAGTGGCCAGGATATGGGCAATTCCTGTAGTGCAGGTGACTACCGCACGGTCAGTGGCTTGTGTTTTAGGACCGTGGGGCTTTGGGCGCCTCCATCTTTTAGTCTAGACAAAGCACTCCACCTTGTGCTCGGGAAGGCAGAACGATCTGTCTTCCAAGGCTGAACAAACACTGAGCAAACATCCTTGAAGAGGTGATCCAGAACAAGGACAGTCTATACAGCCCGCGAGATACACAGGAAGCTCAGCCAACCAGAGTGGGCTAGCTCTCCACAGTTAAGTCAGAAAGAGCATGCAGTCCTTACGGAGGCACGGGGAATTGAAAGCTGAGGGTGATGTGGACCATATAAAAATCTCCGATCCCCATCTCAAATGTCCCGGGCAGAGAACACAGTTTTCTCACAGATCAAGGCTCTTCTTTACCTAACAAATCACATAATGACTTGACTAACACCAATAGTCATGACATCTTTAGCTCAAGGTCCTGTGGCTTGATGGGGTGTCATTTGGGCCCCCGCGGTCTGCGCTGGCTCACACATGCATCAGTTGGTGAGCCTGATGATGGTTGGGTTGTTAGTCAGGATGTAGAGGAAGCTGGCAAAGTGTCTGTTGGGACCCAGCAGACTAGGCCAGGCATCTCTCCGTACTGGCTTCACAGGATCCTGGGGACAGACAGCATGAGAGGGAGTCCCCGAATGGGAACACTTGCGAAGTCTGCACCACGATGCTAACGCTCTACGGAAAGGGCAGGTCATGTGACCAATTTGACCTACAAAGGAGGTGAAAACAGTTCCATCCCCAGGGAGAAGATAGATTCACAATAGGTTGTTTTCTTGTTTTCTAGGTTACTCAGAAAGTCCTGTGCTCTCCCCTCCTGTTCAGGCGTTCGCTGGGCCTGACTCTGCTTAGCTTCCAAGAACAGATGAGTTGGGACGTCTCCAGGGAGACGTGAGTGATCGTGGCCTCATGCTCACTAGCTTCTCATCCTCGCTCCTGCCCTAGGAAGAGTTTCATTGTTTTTTTTTTTTTTTTTTTTTTTTTTTTTTTTTTTTTTTTTTTTTTTTTTTTTTTTTTCTCTTCCTAGTTTTTACCAGGCTCTGACATAATTTGTTTTCCCCGCTTGTCAGAGTGGTTTTATTTGTTCTCTCGTTTGTTTCTCCAATCACCGAGGACGCTCTTGAGGACAATAAGTTCTCTGTGGGACTCAGGGAAGTGGCCGGAGACAGTGGACATCCATAAAATCCTTGTAGCCGGATGATTGGCAGGACAATAGGTCTAAGCAACTTCATGAGGATTTGGGAACAATCACGTGTACATCAAGCAAACTTTGTCTGACGGGTCACTGCAGGGGGCTTAGATGGAGAAGCTGTACAGGAAGTGAGGGCAACACAGCTACCAGCTCTGCTTGTTCCCCGAGACTGCGGTTTCTCCCTTTAGTCAAAGAACAACTCACCTTGTTAGGATTCAGCTTACTGTTACAGGACTCATCAACATTTTAAATGAAGGTAGAATTTTGACTTTTGGACGACCTGTCAGGAGCCGTTTTCCCCAAAATTATTACAGGAACCATCACCCTGAGGAGCCTGCAGAGAACCCCACACCCCCAATTGTATTGAGAAACTGTTCTATTGACAGAGCCTACCCCACACCCAATTAGCTGTTAATAGAGAGCTATCTGTTAGCGGAACCCGCCCCACATTCCAAACTATCTAGAGAACGAGGTGTGTCAACTTGTGACTTCCTGGCCTACGTGACCTGATGGAACGTAACCTCCTGGCCTACGTGACCGTGGACCACGCGGCAAGATTACATGCCCCTGCCCCCATCCCAAGCCAAACTCCTTATCCTATATAAACTGTAACCCTGTCTCTAATAAACAGAAGCTCTGACAAACCTAGCATGGCCTCCTTCCTCTCTCTCGCCCATTATCTTACAGATAGTACCTCTCCGTGACCCTGGAATAACTGATCAGCCAGGCGGGTTACACCCCTAGAATGAGTAACCCGCTGAGGCGATCTACAAGGACCTGTGTTTTCTTAGACTTGGAAGTTTAGGAAAAATATCTAGCTCTTTACAACAAGCCTTAGGCTTTGTATAAATCAGTCCAATAGCACTTCAGAGTCTGGTGTGAGTGGGTGATTATGAGGCCATGTTCCTCCTTTATTCTCACAGGATGAATAGTTTCAGGGTTCACACTTGTGGACTCTAATGGAATATGGATATCATCTAGGTAGTTAAGGTGCTCTAAGTCATGGGCTCTGAAGACCATCCTTCCCTAGGTGACCTCATAGTGACTATAGAAGGAGCAGAAGTACATTTACATATCCTGACCACCTATCAGGATGGCTTTGAGCTATCTTAATTTCTAGAGAGTCAGGCAACCACCTCCTGAGTTAGGAGGTGCAATTATGCCTGTCAGTCTCCAAACTCTCTGACCGGCAGACAAGGTGGAAATGGGCCTGTATTTTTCGACCTCCACAATATGGTAGCTCTATTTTTATATTTTTGAGAGATCTCCAAAAAGATTTCCACTTTGACTGTATTAATTTGCACTTCTGCCAGCAGTGGATAGCGGTTCCTTTTCCTCCACATCCTCTCCAGCATTTGCTGTCAGACTTGATGATAGCCATTCTGACTGGGGTGAGGCGGTATCTCAAAGTAGTTTTAATTTGTATTTCCCTGATGGCTAGGGATATTGAACACTTTTAAAACACAGTTATTGCTTCTTGTGGTGGTTTGAATAAGAATGTTCCTCATAAACTCGTATATTTGAATGCTTAGCTACCAGGGTGTGGCAATATTTGAAAGGATCATAAGGATCAGGAGGTGTGGCCCTGTGCGAGGAGGTGTGTCACTGGGGGTGGGTTTTGAGGTTTTAGAAGCCCACACTAGGCCCACGCTTGCTCTCTCTGCCTCCAGATCAGATTGTAGCTCTCAGCTGCTGTCAAGTGTCTGCCTGCCTGCTGCCAAGCTCCCTGCCATGATGATAAAGGACTCAGCCTCTGAAAGAAACTGTAACCCAGCCCCCGATTAAATGTTTTCTTTCACAAGAGTTGCCTTGGTCTCTTCACAGCAATTGAAGAGTGACTAAGACAAGTCGTGGGGATATTTTTGAGATTCTGAGAAACAGTGAGCTTAAATGAAAGAGATTGGAGCAGATGAACAAGGCTTTGGAACGTCACAAGGAAATATCGCTTTCCAGTCAGGGACTTCCAGGTTGGTAAGCACACTGAGCGACTGGAAGGGTTTCCAGAGGTCAAGGGGTTCTGGGATATACTGCCTCCACTTTTCCCCAAACTTCTCTTCCATTTGGCTCTTCCTGAGTTGGATTATATATCAATCAATGTAACAAAAAGAAACCAAATACGAAACTTTGTTTACCAGTTAATTCGATGTCCCTGTGACCAATGCGTGTGGCCTCACAATGTTAAGGGGTACAATCCATCATGATGGGGGAAGGTGTAGCTGTATGATGGAGGAAACATGGGACAGCTCCTCATTAATGTGTCAGTAGACCAGGAATCAGAGAGATTATCCTCAAAGCAGAGCCAATCCACAACTCCCCAACTTCCACACTGTCCTATGCCCAACAGGCAAGCCCTATATTCAAAACTTTCCACACTGCCCAAAACATACTCAGTACTTGCCAACTGTATTCATCACTTTTCTTGTTGGCATCTGTGATAGAATAGCAGACAGAAACAATTTAAGGAAAGAAGGGCTTCTTCTGGCTTTCAGTTTGAGGGAGTCAACCAATTCTGGTAGGAAAGTCATAGCAGCAGGATCTTGAGGCGATTGGCCCCGTTACATCCACAGAGCGTGGTGAATGCTTCTGTTTAGCTAGCTTTGCCCTCTCTATGCAGTCCGGGACCCAAGCCTAGAAACTGAGTCTTTCTCATTTCCATTAATCTAATCCAGATAATCTCTGACAGGTGTGCCTGAAGGCTTGTCTTCTAGGAGATTCCAGATCCCTGTCAGGTTGACAGTGTTAGCCACACTGATTGTATAAACACACACTGTGGGAGACACACGACATTTCATGTAAAGCAAGATTGAAAAGATGGAATTGCTGAAGCAATTAGAACGGTTAGTTGCCAGGGAAACTCAAGCGAGCTCTTTGGGGTCAGACAGAACGGTGATAAAGGAGCCACTCTTGCATGTCATCAAGTTTGAGGTAGGTCAGCTGACTCGGGACTTTTATCTGAAGGCTTTTCCATGGGTGGCCTTTCACTTGAGGGAGGTTAGTGTTATTGAAGCTAAGGCTTAAGTCACATTTCAATGTCTTTAAACTGTTGCTTATCCAAAGCCTAGTATGCAGGAACCTGAGTCAGTAGCTGTCCCATTAGCTCAGTTTCCTGACTCCTG
The DNA here is from genome assembly GCF_014885135.2 of Alexandromys fortis. Classification (NCBI taxonomy): domain Eukaryota; kingdom Metazoa; phylum Chordata; class Mammalia; order Rodentia; family Cricetidae; genus Alexandromys; species Alexandromys fortis. Next base: position 3,399,862 of record NW_026067997.1, read on the forward strand.
AAGCAGCCAAAGGACTATCTGGTACACATGTGTGTTATATAAGCACGTTATTTATGCCTATGTTTTAGGCTAATCTAGCTATCTGCTTCCTGTCTGGGGAGTCTCTCCAGCATCCTCTGTACCTGCTGCTGAAGGCTAATGCTCACCCACGGGGTCTTTTTGGTGCTGAGCGATGGTGGGGACCATGTGAACGATGATGACTCAGTGAGGCTCTACCAACTCCACACGTGAACATAAAAGCCATTTCCTCAGACCTGTGCGCTTTCTCAGCATGCCAGAGACTGACCCAGTGCTGTTAACGGAGCATGCCAAACTCTTCAGTTATAGGCTAGGCCTATAAAGGATTCTTATTGATTCATCTATTTCAGAGAGACTGAAATCCAATCAACGAAATCCCACGACCTGAGAGATACACGTCCTCAGTGGGGTAATCCAGACAATAGCTGGACTGTAGTCTGGGATTTATGCAGGGCTTTTCCTTGACAGAGTCCTGTATTCATTAAAATGACCCAGACATCTTCCTGCACTGGAGGGAGACTGACATCAATCCAGAGCTTCCCCACAGGAGCAAGCAACGCTAGGCGCTGTCTGAACTAACAGGGGCCAACCACAGACCCGGGAGGGTCCTCCAGACCCTGTACCCTGAGTCTGTACCAAGAGGGTCTTGTGCTGGCTTTGAGATAGCGATTTTTTTGAACAGGATCGCAAATCCCGGCATGGCCCTGAGTGTTGTCAGGCGCTTGCTAATTGGCCAAAGTGTTCTCTCCCACAATGCCAGCTTGTAGCCTCAGAATCCTCCCCGGCAGTGCTCCCCATTCAGCTGTGTCAGCACTGGATCCTTCTTGCTGTTTAGGACGGGTGTGCGGATAAAACACTAAAGCCATCAAAATTCCAAAGTGCCCGCTGACTGCTGATGACGACGTAGCTGAAAATGTGCTAAGACAGGTGCCAGATAACTTCCCAGTGAAGATGGGTGGAGTCGAGGTGGGGGTTAGGGGTAGGGAGTGGGGGGATTAGAAGGGAGGCTATGGGGCAGGTCTCGCTACAGAAGGCAAAGCCTGAGGATCAAGCTAAGGACCAAGCTGCAAGTGTCTGCTCTTCCGAATCACCTCAGATCTGTTGTGCTGTTATTGATAGCACGCTGTTAGATAGCAGTGTGGTTCTGTGTCGCTCTCAGTGAAGGGCTGAAGGTTTGCAAAAGGTGGGAAAGGTAACCGGAGCTCTTTTTGACATAGAGTCCATTTGGAGACCTCAGAGCTAAATGGAAAATGCAGGACAAGGTGACCACCTTCTTCCGTACCTCAGGAAGAGAGAGGAAAACCTTTCTGTTTGTAAAAGGAAAGCAACCAAGATTTATCCAACTAAAGGATATAATTAGCTGACAAAGTTTTTAAAACATTTCTTTCAGAGAGAGAGCAAGTTCCCCTTCAACAGATTTTGTATCCCTGCATTTGGAAGACGGAAGCAAATCAAGATCCCTTGGCGAGGACTAATTATAGCGTTCACCTTTGGATTGACACGTAAGTGGGTGGCAGAGGTGGATGCGCCCTACAACTCCAGTATTTTCTGGTCTGTAAGATGCAGACATATTTTTAGCATGTAGCATGTTGACAGCCGCTGGATTTAAAATAAGTGCAGCCTGCAGAGCCTGCCTATCCCATCCTGGGCTATCTGAGATCAGAGCGGTTTCTATCTGCCTTTGGCTTCCCCTCTGGCTGTCCTAGGTGAGACTGCTGGGGAATGAGGCTTCCAGCTCTGGCTTTGATGTGAGCCACTGCAATACTTTGTGAATTTCATTCTATCCTGGCCATTGTTTTCTCAGCAGTCCTCCCGGTTTCTTAGCAGTCCTCCCGGTTTCTCAGCAGTCCTCCCGGTTTCTCAGCAGTCCTCCTGGTTTCTCAGCAGTCCTCCCGGTTTCTCAGCAGTCCTCCCGGTTTCTCACTGATCCTCCTGGTTTCTCAGCAGTCCTCCTGGTCTCTCAGCAGTCCTCCCGGTCTCTCAGCAGTCCTCCTGGTTTCTGAAGTAGTCAATGGAGCCAGGCCTCCCTTCAAGCTCTTCTCTGACCTTACTAATTCCCTCTTCCAGTCTTTCCCTCCATAGACTGCTGTCAACCTCCCATTCTTTTAACCATCACCGGAATTCCATTGTTCCAGTTCCATGTTTTACAGGCCGCCGATCACGTGGGAACCATTCCCAGTGACCTTTAAGCCTACTAATGTCTAACTAGCTATTTAGCCAGAAGTGTGTTTGAGCACTTCTCTAAATGTTGACTGGATTTACATTCCATGCTTCTTTGGGTCCAGACTACAAACTCACATCTCCCAGGTACTGGGACCAATAACAAATACTGCTCATGCCTGCTGGTGTGGCGTGGGAAGGATTGACCATCTGCTGCCCTTTCTGCTCTGTAATTCCACAGAAAATGACTGGGCACAGTCTGTTCCCAAATCGTGTGTATGCACGGCACTGTCTGCCATCTGCTCCATGATCATTGGCTGCTCCTATTTTCTTGCATTCCCAGCTTTTTCCATTCCAGAGGAGAAACTACATACTTTTGTTTTCTGTCTGGGGTGTCTTTCAACAGGACTGGGGTTGAATGGATGGGAACTCCAGTGAGCAGAATTTCTTTCATATTTTCCTGAAGCCTTTGACAGAGGTGTGTGGTGTGTGTGTGTGTGTGTGTGTGTTTGTGCATGTGTGTAAGGTGGCATGCATTATTCACCCATCATTCTTTGCTGTGGCTGCAGTGTGACCACCTGTGTCAAGCTCCTGCTGCCCCCACACTCCCCTGACCTCCCTCCCCACCCCCATCTACTCCTCAGAGAGGGTAAGGCTTATTGCTTTGGGGAAGGTCCAAGGCCCTCCCTACTATATCTAGGCTGAGCAAGGTATCCATCCAAAGAGAATAGGCTCCCAAAAAGTCAGCACATGCAGTAGACATAAATCCTGGTGCCACTGCTAGTGACCCCTCAGTCTGCCCCAGCCATGCAACTGTCAACCACATTCAGAGGGACTAGTTTGGTCTTATGCTTGTTCCTTCCCAGTCCAGCTGTTGTTGGTGAGCTCCCATTAGCTCAGGCAAACTGTTTCAGTGGGTGAACCCATCATGGTCTTGACCTCTTTGCTCTTATTCTCATTCCTTCCACTCTTCAAGTGGACTTTGGGAGCTCAGCCCAGTGCTCTGATGTGGGTCTCTGCCTTTGTTTCCCTCAGTTGCTAGATGAAGTTTCTATGGTAATATTTAAGATATTCATCAGTCTGACTACAGGGCAAGGCCAGTTCGGGTACCCTCTCCTCTATTGCTTAGGGTCTTATCTGGGGTCATCTTTGTGGATTCCTGGGAACTTCTCTAGAGCTAGGTTTCTTGTTAGCCCCCATAATGGCTCCCTCAATCAAGATATCTCTTTCCTTGCTCTCATCTATGTCCTTCTCCATCTTGATTATCCCATTCCTTCAAGTTCTCCTCGCCCCTTCCCTTCTCCCCTCCTCTTCTCCTTTCACCCTCTCTTCTTCCACCCCTATATTCCCAATTTTGTCAGGAGATCTTGTTTATTTTGACTTTTCAGGTGGACCTTATATATGTTTTCTTAGGGTTCACCTTGTTATTTAGCTTTTCTAGGATCATGAACTATAGCCTCAATATCTTTGTTTATAGTTAGTATCCACTTATGAGTGAGTACATACCATGTTCATCTTTTTGGGGTCTGGGTTACCTCACTCAGGATAGTTCCATCCATTTGCATGCAAATTTCAAGATGTCATTGTGTTTTACTGCTAATTTTAATTTACTGTAATTGTGTTTTATTTACTAATGTATTGGCACAGGAGACCACTTCCTAAATATAACCCCAGTAGCACAGACCCCGAGAGAAACAATAAATGAGTGGGACCTCCTGAAGCTGAGAAGCTTCTGTAAAGCAAAGGACACAGTCAATAAGACAAAAAGGCAGCCTACTGAATGGGAAAAGGTCTTCACCAACCCCACATCAGACAAAGGACTCAAGAACTTAGACATCAAAATTCCACATAATCCAATTAAAAATGGGGTAAAGAACTAAACAGAGAATTCTCAACAGAAGAATCTCAAATGGTTGAAAGACACTTAAGGAAATGTTCAACATCCTTAGCCATCAGGGAAATGCAAATTAAAACAATTCTAAGATACCATCTTACACCTACCAGAATGGCTAAGATCAAAAACCCAAGAATAGCTTATGCTGGAGAGGATGTGGAGTAAGGGGAACGCTCATCCATTGCTGGTGGGAATGCAAACTTGTACAACCACTTTGGAAATCAGTATGATGGTTTCTCAGAAAATTGGGAATCAACCTACCTCAGGATCCAACAATACCACTCTTGGGCATATACCCCAAAGATGCTCAATTATTCTACAAAGACATTTGTTCAACTATATTCATAACAGCATTATTTGCAATAGCCAGAACCTGGAAACAATCTAGATGCCCCTCAGCCGAAGAATGGGTAAAAAAAATGTGGCACATTTTGTTCAACTCTTTTGAGATTACTGAATTCTCATAGTACTAATGCTTTGTTTTGTGTTTGTTTTGAGATGGGCTCTTGTTATGTTCTCTAGGCTGATCTTGTGTTCATGACCTTTGTGCCTAATCTTTCGCATGATGAGATTATAGGTGTGTGTCACCTATATCTTGATTGTCTTATTAATGTAACTTCTCATAGTCAATGTTTAGCTAATTCTTGCTCCCCAAAACTGCTGTTGGCATTGTTTGCTTTTTTATTTAAATTCTTTATTTTTTGAAATTTCATATATGAGTATGGTATTTGTATAATTTCCACCCCTCCCTATCTCCTCATAGCTCTTTCTATGCCACACTTCCCTCCCAAATTTATGGCCCCTTCTTATTTTTAACACACACACCACAAACACATGCACATAATCCACTAAGACAATTTAGTGTTGCTTGTATGTACATATGTTTAAAGCTGACCACTTGTATGTACATATGTTTAGGGCTGACCACATGCTAAACACACACTACATACATACATTCATACACACACACAGAGAGAGAAAGAGAGAGAGAGAGAGAGAGAGAGAGAGAGAGAGAGAGAGAGAGAGGATAATATCTCAGGAGCCATGAATTGCCTATAGGTTGTTGTGTAGGGATGAGGCCTTGTGAAATTTCCTCCATCCACCCTGGCATACCAGCTTGTGTTCTCATTGTGTGCGTGTTGTTTACACGAGTGTACATTGGTGCAGTTTCATTGGTAAGGCTTTCCTGTCATGTCTAGGAGACACTATCTTGCAGCCGGTGTCATAGCCCTGTCTCAGTACCTTCATGACATCCAACAAACGACAAAGAATACTGGTGCATAAAATATGAAGGAACAAAGATCTCTTTGTGGTATGTTTACTTAACCTACAGTTAATCCCCAAGATTCCCTAAGGAAACCCACAGTGTGTTTCAGTAAAGAATTGCAAGGTCTTTGCTCATAGTTAGAATATAGCTCCACAATTCTTGAGCTAAGGGCTTCTGGCTTTGGATTAGTAGGCAAAATCTGTTCATTATTTGCACTTGAGTTGGGCAAAATTACCTGTTGTGAATATATTTGAAAAGTATCATGAAGATGTTGTTGATGCGGCCTTTGTGTTTGGCATGGCAGATTGAAGAAAGAGGCCAGGGCGGCCAGGTTAACTCAGCTCAGTAGTTAAGATGTCAGACAGTGAGAAACAGAGCAGATGGGCTGCTCGGTGCTCTGAGTTCAGCAGGCAAGATGATGAGGAAAGCCCCCATCTTAACTAACAAGAGAACGCATGTATGCACCCATGGTGCAAATGCTTCTTGATGCCAGGCATGGTGGCACACAGCTTTAATCCCAGCACTTGGGAGGCAGAGGAAAATGGATCCCTATGAGTTTGAGGTCAGCCTGATCTACAGTGAATCCCAGGATATCAGGAGGACATAGAGAGAGCTGTCTCACCCACTCCATACACTAAACACACACACACACACACACACACACACACACACACACACACACACACACTCACACCACCCAGATGCTTCTTGAGAGGACAAACGAAGAAATTTCTAGTTCTTATAAAGATAGATTTTCTCTTGATGTAGGAACCAGAAGATGACTTCATTACTAAGTTCTGCCACTCTGACCTTAAAAGAATTGGCCAATCAGCCATTTGCCTCATCCCAGCTGGCTTTAGTCAGCTGTGGGTTACGTGTGAAGCTCTGTTGACCTTGGCAGGGCTCTCACAGGTGATGCTGGAACACTGGTGTCTCTCGTACGTGGAGAGTCTTCCAGTGGGCTACCTCAGATTTGTCTCCAGAGCTAAGAAGAAAAGAAGAGGGGTGTCCAAGGCCTCCCGAGTCCTATTTTGGAGCGGGTACACTGTCACTTGTATTGCATTAAGTTAGTCAAAGCTCAGATTCAAAGTGTAAGGGGAAGGTGCTCTTGTTTGTGGTAGGAACTGTAACATCACACGGCAAACGGCTTGAAGGCCCAGAGAGCATGAATTAGACCGTCAGTGTGCTCAGCTTACTGTATTTCCCAGGCAGAAACCGGGAGGAACCGCCATGAACTTCTGCCTGGCAACAGTGGCTTTGGGGAAAGCAAAGGCTTTCCCAGAACAAACACAGCTCTGCTCAGAAGCCGACCTGAAAGCTCCTGCCTGTGTCCCTCCTGCCTGTCCTCCCCCAGTCCCTACTGTTGACATGGGGCCTTCGCTGTCATGGCTTGTAGTCTGTCTGAGCTAACTTCAGTGACAGTGTCATTGTGAGGGACAAGAGGACAGCTGCAGTTGAATAAATTCACCTGGCTGTCTCTGAGAGGAAATATTGTACTAAGTCAATATGTGGTTTGAAATAGAATGCACAGATTCTCTCCGATTGCTGAGAATCTGCTATACACAATATGGTCTAACTGACAGGTTAGGTCGGACTTTCCACTCTCATGGGCACACGAGCATCTGACTCAACTGAATTCGGGTAGAAGGTGAGCATCAGTCTTCTTGAGTGTTCCCCAAGTGGCTCTCACCTGCATCCAAGATTTAGAGCCAGAGATTGTATTATTGATTGAACCTCTGGAAACCAATCTACTCAAGTGCTTTGTGGTTAGATTGTGGCAGCAAACTGAATTGCAAATATCCGTTATGTCAATCCTTCAGGGAGCCTGACCAATGGCAGGGCCTCATGCTATGTGAAAAGTCATGGGAATCCTACATAGGATTATTGGAGTGCCAGTAAGGGGCTACGGTAGTAAGATAACGTAGGGATAATTGGGAGAAACACTGTCAAGGTTTAAAGAGCCGAGGGTGGTTTTTTTTTTTCTCAGACTGTAATGCATGTATGAATTGCCTGACCTTATTAAAGCGTGGCCCCTGATCCTGCAGGGCAGGACCCGAGACTTTGTAATTTTCAAAAGTTCCTAGCTGTTCTTGTTGCCACTGCCGCTGCTGCTTCTGGCTTTGGGGTCATGGCTATCATGCTGTCAAGAGTGCACCTTGGTCTTCCAGAAAATTCTTTTCCCTGTGGAAACTATTTTCTTGATTTTACAGCATAGGTGAAATATACGTTTGAGCTTTGCCCTGTTGTCGTTTGTTTAAAGTGTAATCCTGTCGCACGTACACCAGTCCGCATGCATGTAGACTAAGGAGAATTCCCACAGAGATGAAGCCATGGCTTCTGTTTGTTTTCCCGCAGAGGCACTGAGGTGGGTGGGAGGAGCTGGAGGTTGAAGTCATGGGACCGGGTTCAAGTGTTTGCTCATTCTTCCTGGAGAGTAACTGGGCTTCAGTTTCTCATGCAAAAGCAAAATGCACAGTATGGAACTGAGCGGTGGTGGTGCACACCTTTAATCCCAGCACTTGGGAGGCAGAGGCAGGTGGATCTCTGTGAGTTTGAGGCCAGCCTGGTCTATAGAGTGAGTTCCAGGACAGCCAAGGCTACACAGAGAAACCCTGTCTCAAAAAGCCAAAAACTCAACCAAACAAGCCAAAACAAAAATTGGGCACTATGGTCCTTCCTTATGTAAAGTGGCGGTGGGGTTGCTAACTACTTTTGGTAGCATCATACCTGTCGGAATTCAATGACACAGTGCCCTGGATGACACAGGCCCATATACAGTATTGGTCTTCTTTATGGTGGCATGCCAAGCCCTGTGACAGACAGTGCCAGTAAGGCTAAGACTCTGCCTGAGATGTGGAAGGGAAGACAGGCAAGAAAGGCGTAGTAGGCCCATCTGTGGGGACGTTGATCTGCAGCCTAGCAGTGTGCTCACGCTTGAAGACAAGAGGTCCTCTGTCTTCTCAGTGGCTTCTCATTGTTAGTGTAGCTCTCTTCTTTTCCAGACCAAAAAAAAAAATCATTTCACTAATCTGTGATTCACTCTTGTTCCTCGATAGGATTTGAGCTGGAAGACCAGATGGGTCTATTTTGGCTTTCTGGAAGATGCCATTCAAAACAGGAAGTGGTTTACAATGGATGCCTTGGGAGCAATTGATCTCTGTTTAAAGAGATCAAGAAAATGCAGATCAAATCAGCCACGGTATTAGGGATTCTTTCTCATCGCTGTGGCACAGTTTATGACTCAAGCAACTTGAGGGAGGAAGATCTGCCATGGGTCACAGTTCATCGCAGCAGGAAGGTGTGGGGCCAGGAAAGGGGGGACTGGTTATGAATTACACCGTGCTCACAGGCAGCAGAGAGAGGTGATTTCTGGTACTCAGCTCACTTAATCTTTTTATCCTTTTCAGACAGCCTAGAATTCTAGTCCACAGGATGGCGCTGCCCAGGTTCTGGTGGGAGGCTTTCCTTCCCAGTTGAAGCTCTGTGGAATGCCCTCATTGCCATGGCCAGAAGAGTGTTTCTTACATATTTCCAAATCCAGTCAAGTTGATAATGAAGGGTAATTGTCAAAATCATTCTACCAGGAAGGAAGACAGCAAAGAAGGATGGAAGGAAGGAAGGAAAGGAGGAAGGGATGAAAGCAGGGACACCATTGCACAGTTCCAGGAGGGGTTTTACGGAGCTTTTGAAATCTATTTCAAGGGAAACACTTTCTGGTTTCTGTATCTCTCCACATTCCAGTGTGAACATAGTACTCAGAGCTCCAGAAATTGAACCCTGATTCTGTTTCCATAGTTACCAGTCCAGAGACAAACGCTTTAGCTATCGTTGCTGCTGTTGGAAAGAGTTAACAAATTCACGCCTTGTTGGATAATTTGAGAAGAGCTGCTACAGAAATTGTCGCTTTGAAACAGTCAAGGGTGACATTAGAACACCAGCGTATTGAGAAACTGGGGGATTCAACGTGAAGGATCTGCCAACAGAAACACTGTGTTTTCTTTGAATGTTTGCTGCACGCATAATAACGCCTGCGGCCAGAACAAAACCACTGCCCCTGCAGCATCCGCCGTCCTGTGGCAGGTGCCAAAGGGCACTTCATAGGTAGAGTTTGTTCTTGCCAGGGCATATCAGGGCTACTTCTCAGAACATCATGATGCCCCCTGGGATGATCTGTATACTTGGAAGGAAGCAGAGGGAGAAAGCTGTCTGCTTTCCCCCTCACCCGTTTCTTCCCCCTGAATCCATCATCTACATTTCTGCCAGATGTATTTCTGGTTAGCGCATCTTGGTTTACACCTTGTCTTAAAGCCCCCATGGGTCCCTGTTATCTGAAGATGCATTCCAAACTCCAGAAGGCCTTCGCCACACTCCCTCCTCCACCTGCTTCCAGTGGCTCTGTTCCTGGAAGAATCCCACGCATCTTTGGAAGGAGGTGCATCCTCTGCCTGCATCTACCACCATCTCTTTGCCTGGAGGGTGCTGCTGTGTGCTCTTTGAGGGTCCACGAATCTCCTCTGCTCTCTCTTTTGTCTTCTCAAAACCCTTGCACACAGTTCTTTCATTACATTTTTCTTGAGGGTTTTACATGATTTTTTTTTTCATGTTTCCCACTCCAGACCTGGAATGGTATACCTGCCACCAAGTATGTCTCAAGGCAGTGGTTCTCAACCTTCTTAATGCTGTGACCCTTTAATACAGTTCCTCATGTTGTGGTGAGCCCCAACCATAAAGTTATTTTTATTCCTACTTCATAGCTGTAGTTTTGCTACTGTTGTGATTGTAATGTAAATAGTTTTCCAATGATTTTAGGTGGCCCCCATTGCAGGGTTTCCCCATTTCCACCATAGGGATCACGACCCATAGTAGTTTGAGAACTGCGCCCTCAGGGTGATTGCTGATTTTAAATATACCTAATGGGAGCTGGCACTGCTCCACTTTTCCTGATGCACTTCAGAAACGCTTAGTATAGCTCTCCTGGGCGTATGATGTTTGTTTCAAAGAGATGCTTTGACAACAGTTGCATAGACACTTTGCCTATGATTTTACTATTTTGTGGGTAAATGATCTATCAAGAAATTGGTGCTTTTTATTTTAAAGCTTTGGGGGAATATTCAAAAAATTCATCTAGTCTATATTTTGGATATAGTTTTGCACTTTCTTTTAAAACAATTTTTGGAGTGATATATATATATATTTTAAGACTTATTATGTAGCTCAGGTTGACCTTTGACACATAATTCTCCTGCCCCAGCCTCCTGAGTTCTGGGATGGTAGGCTATCAAGCTAACTTGCCTTACTCTTGGAAGTCACAATGAACTAATAGAGAACTCAGGTAAGTTGTGTCTGAGAGCTAAGACAAGCTAAATGTCGACTGGAGTGTTTCAGGGCACACATCCCCCAAACTGGACACTTTGGCCTATTGAACATTTTAAATTGAAGGAATTAGAGGAGCAGCAAGTGCTAAGGACCTTCTGGTCTTCCATGAAGGAGGTCAGAAGACCCTGCTGTGACAGCCACCCTCACTACGCTTGGAGGAGAGTCATGCCCTTATCACCAGAGATGGTCAGGGATCTGAATGGGCAGAACTTGCCCAGGTTTTCTGTTTTCTCCTTTTAGTGTACACCGTTTTTTGTTCTTTCCTACTTGTTGTTCTTTAGAAAAAACTAGTACAAAAGTGCGCAGATTGAACTGGTTCTTCAGATCTTGGCTTCCCATGAAGACTCTCATGTTATTTGAAATACAAAATTAATTTGCGTGCTTTCCTCTTGTTCGTTAATCTGTCTCTTGTGACAGGGGCCCAGACATCATCTTGAGGTAGACAAAGATTTCTCCTTTTCTGCATGGGTAAAGTGAAATAGCAAGGGTATATGGTAGGCACTCAATAAAGACTGCTCACGAATGAAGTGTGGAGACGTTATTAAGAGGGTTATTTGTTTACTTTGGAAATAACCCCACCCCTCTCCACAGTCAGGCCCTTCCAAGTCCTACAAAGAGAATATTAGGGTCTGATTTTGAAGAGTACACAAAAACTTGAAAAACTTCCAAGTCATTGCTGGCGGCGCCCAGTGTCAGCTTCACGGTGAGACGCTTCAGTTCTTTGAAGGATACGAATCTAAATTTTTCATAGAACTGCTTCTTGAAGAGCTCAGAGAAGCCAGCTCTCTGCATCAAGGGCATTGCATCTTTAGACAGTTTATTTGAATTTCTTGTGGAAACAGATGCGGGGCTGGTATTTTGTGTGTTTACTACTCAGGAGCAAGTTTCCCTAAAGGACTCATTGGCTCACCACGGAAGGTTTACACAGTCAGTTCTGGGAGAAAATGCAGAGAAGAGATTGTGTCAGAATACAAAACTTCCAGACATCAAAAGAGGTTCTTTCTAAGGGGTCCTTTGCTGCCTTTGGAAGTTTGGGCGCTGTAGAAAAAGGCATGGGTTTGTTTTTTGTGTACAGCTTTTCTTAAGCTCCTTTCATGGTCATAAGACAGTATGGACATAAAGCAAACAAACAAACAAACAAAAAACAGACAAAAAAAAAACAAAACAAAGAGGAACGTTAGCATTGGGGACTGCTCTACCCTCTTTGCAGTCCAGACAGATTCTGTCTCCTCCTGGTGGCGGGCAAGTGTCTTTGGACTTGAAAATCCAGTGTGGAAAGCTATTGCCTCAAGACTACTGGAAATCATAGACAGCCCTAGGGGCAAGTGCTCACCACCTGCAAACAGGAACTCTATCCCAAACAAGGGCTTAAATCTATGTTTCTTTTCTTTTATTTTTTTTTTTTATTTTCGAGACAAGGTTTCTCTGTAGCTTTTTTGGTTCCTGTCCTGGAACTAGCTCTTTTAGACCAGGCTGGCCTCGAACTCACAGAGATCTTCCTGCCTCTGCCTCCCGAGTGCTGGAATTAAAGGCATGCACCACCACAGCCCGGCTTCAAATCTATGTTTCTATGTTGAATTTATGGAGGCACAGCATAGGTTTCTTGGGTTCATGAGCACCCTCATGCCCCAGACGCTTCCTGTTGGAGGAACATTTGGATGTGGGTTGCAGGTTCCTGAACATCAGTTAGGACCTGACTTCAGTGATAGAACTGTTTTTTGGACACAAGGATTGAATTTCTTTCATTCTTAAATAAGACATCTGGGTCTCTTCTCCCTAGGATACTCAAGCACTATTTGTTTTTCTTATTTTGTCATGACCATAGATGGAGCTAAGATGGGTCTGGAGGTGTTCAGGGATGGAGAAGACTTTGATGACTTGCTCAGCTCTGCCTGACACCTGTATGGGGGATACTATCTCTCCTCTCTTCCTGGTAAAGCATTTCCTTGAATTTATCAACAGAGCAAGGAAACCCAGAAGTCTGAAGACTGGGATAAGGAAAGTGTCCTGGGGATGGGTCACCTGCTTTTTTTTTTTTTAAAGTACTAATTTTATTCTTTGGAAATTTCATACATTTATATAATATATTGAGCCTATCCATCCACCATTACCTTCCTGCACTCCTCTGCCCCATTCCATGGGGGCAGAAGCACAGAGGAAGACCATTTGTCATCAAGGGTATAGAATTCCATGCCACAGCTTAGCCAATAGACTTAATCTTTATCATCATTTTGATACAGGGGCTCATGCAGGCCAGGCTGGCTTCAAACTCACTATGCAGTACATGTGAGGGCTAATCTTGGTTGTCAACTTGGTTACATCTGGATGCAATTAAAACCCAAAGAGCTGGGTACAGCCACGAGGGATTTTCTCAACTGGATCACTTGATGTGGGAAGATCCACACTAAATTTGGATCATTTGAAGTGTGAAGACCATTCCAAATCTGGGTTACATCTTCTGGTGGCAGCCCCCACACAGGATACGAAAGAAGGAAGCTTTTGGGGCTGGAGAGATGGCTCAGCGGTTAAGAGTCCAGGCTGCTCTTCCCGAGGTCCTGAGTTCAATTCCCAGCAACCACATGATGGCTCACAACCATCTATAATGAGATCTGGCTCCCTCTTCTGGCCTGCAGGCATGCATCCAGACAGAATGTTGTATACATAATAAATAAATCTAAAAAAAAAAAAAAGAAGCTGGCTGCATCTTCAAAATGCCTGATATCATGTGTGTGCTCAGATGAATGTGCTCATGTGTATACGTGCAGACGCCAGGGGACAGCAATTTCCGACCTCAGATGCCATTTCTCAGGAAGGCCTTCTCTTCCTTTTTTCCTTTCTTTTTCCTTCCCTCCTTTCTTCCTTTCTCTCTCTCTCTCTCTCTCTCTCTCTCTCTCTCTCTCTCTCTCTCCATACCTCCTCTCTCTTTTTTCTTTCTTTCATTTATTTATTTAGACAGTCTCTCTCATGGGCCTTGGACTAGGCAGCCTGAGTCCTAGGGAATCTGTTAGTATCTTTATCTCTGATGCTGGGATTACAAGCATGCCACCATGCCCAGCCTTTGCACATGGGTTCTGGGGATCAAACTCAGGTCCTCATGTTTGCAAGGCAAGGACATCATTGCTGAGTCATCTCTCCAGACCCGGGGTCATTGAAACTACGGCTGAGTTCTAGCCTAGGCATCTGCCCCCCCCAGAAGCTCATTCTCAGCGGATATGGGCACAGTGGGGGTTGAGAATGATCCACCTCAACCATCTCTCCTAGTTTATTTGATCAGAGCCCCCCCCCCCCCCCGAGGTGATGGTGTCTTTGTCACTCTGTTGTACACGATTGGTTCTTGGGGCTCCTTCTGACTCTCTGAAGCCTCCCTAAGACTGGGTGGCCCCAACAATGTTCTCATCTCAGTTCACCACATGAGAGCAGGCTGGGGCGAGGTAGGTGCTGTTTCTCTTCTCTTCTAGGGTGGTCAGGTGCTGCCAGGACTCTGGTTGATCATCAACATGGGCTGCGGCAGGCTGCTTGAAGGGATCCAGGAAAGGATCCATGTGCAAAGAAATGATCCTAAGTGCTACGGCTGGCCAGAGGTGATTTGAGTATAGGGGTGAGAGACTTGGGGGGGGGGGGGTTGGAAAAAGAAGTCTCTTCTGTGTCTACAGCTTCCACTTGTGCAAGTTCAGTGGAATCATTTAAATTATCAGCGGCTTCAAGGACTCGCCAACCCTAGAAACTGGTTAAGTGTGCTCTATTAGCCTTATCCAGTGATCTTGGGGCAAATACTTGGATCTAGAATGGCATTTATGCCCTCAAGAAAGAAGATCAAAGCTGGGCGTGATGGCAAGCAATTGTAACTCCAGCCTGGGCTGCATGAAAACCTGCTCAAGGAAAAAAAAAATAAAGTAAGCCAGATCAAACAAAGAAGGAATTGCTTTATGCACATGTGTGTGGCTTGCAAAAATTATGAAACTTGGAAGTTATGGGTCTGAGCTTGACCTTGGTGAATGAAGACGGAATGATTTGTCTGTCAATAGTATCATCTGTAAAATGGGTGGCAATACAAGCTGCAGGTGTGGGATGAAGTACCTGCTCTCCCCAGAAGGTGGCAGCACACACACGCTATTGCAGCCACTGGTTCTTTACTTCTCTAGCTGGGACCCCTGGAGGGAGCTTGGGTATGCTTCCAGGTACTGTCCTCACGTCTTGCCCAGATATGAGGGCTACAAAGAGATCTGAAGGGACAAAATATAGGATGTGCCGACTGAAAGTTCTCCCTGAGGAAAAGACTTTCGGCTCCACTTACCCTTTATTCACCCCACCTGACCCAAGTTGGGAAAATAAAAGTGGAGGAATCGTGACCACTGGCCATTTCATATGTAATTTTGTTCTTTCCCAAGAAGAGAGTGTGAAAGATGCTTCTTGTTTCGCCTAAGTGTTCCAGGGTCTGACCAATTGCTGTGGACTGTTGGAAGTCAGTAATGGTAGTGACCACTGCAACACAGTCCAGATGACCCGCAAGTGAATAAACAACCCCAGATCCAACTTGAGTTTGCCTTTACCCCTGCGCAGCCTGCATTCTAGCTCTCTGTCTCTCTGTCTCTGTCTCCCCTTCTCTCCCCCTCTCTCCCAGGGTTTCACAATGATAGCTCTGGTTGAACTGGTCTAGTACTTCCTATGTAGACCAGGCTGGCCTTGAACTCACAGAGATCCACCTGCTTCTGCCTTTTGCTTGCTGGGCTGCACTTCCTTTCCTTTCCTTTCCTTTCCTTTCCTTTCCTTTCCTTTCCTTTCCTTTCCTTTCCTTTCCTTTCCTTTCTTTTTTTTTTCTTTTCTCCCTTGCCCATCCCCTGGGCTGGGTTTCTCTGTAGCTTTGGAGCTTGTCCTGGAACTCACTCTGTGTAGACCAGGCTGACCTTGAACTCACAGAGATAAGCCTGCCTCTGCCTCTTGAGCGCTGGGATTAAAGATGTGTGCCACCACCACCTGGCCTTCATTTTTACAAATTACAATTATTTTGTATGAGTTCACATGCTCATGGTGTGGTGTGTTGTTGAGCTCAGAGAACACCTTGGTGGAGCTGGGTCTCTCTTCCCACCATGTGGATCCCTGAGTCAAACTCAGGTCGCCAGGTGTGGTGATAGGCACCCTTACCCACTGAGCAATCTTGTCTACCCCTGGACTGAATTAAAAATTCCAACTGTGGATTAGTGAATAGAGCACATTTTTTCTTTCTAACAATTTCATGATTGCTGCCTAGGATTGATTGCCAGCCCCAAGGAAACTAATGTACTAATGTTATAAACCACGATCTGGCATGGGATGAGACGGTCAAAGTCTTCTCTGGCTCTCAATCTTTGCATAGTTGAACCATGTGTGGAAACTCTAAATTTGCAACTGGCTACATCTCACTTTAGGCCAATCAAGCCAACTGGCCTCACCCCAGACCAAAAAAGAAAAAAAAAAAAACGAGTATTTTTTTCATAACCTCCCTCATGACCCCAAGGGGTAGCGAGGCTTAAAACCATTAGTTTATCTTGTGGACAGGAACTTACATTCTCAGAGTTGCCAGCATCCTTCTCTTTCCCATGAAAAGGGTACCTTGGGGGCTGTGTGCTTGACTACTAAGAGCCCAGGTGTAATAGCTTCCACTGTGTGAGAGAATTGATGAGGCTGAACCACAGCCAGCACGCAGAGACCGGACGGTTAGGGAGGGCTGGTGCTTCTCTGTGCTGACTGAGTCGCTGTGTCTCCTTTGATCATAACAAGGAAGGTGTCCTTGTTCTGGGAACTCCCATGTTTTTACAAGTGGGTATCTTTGTCCCTTATCTGCAGATGAGAAAGGAGAAGCTGGGGACAGGTAATCGACTGCTAAAAAAAGATTTGAGACAGGATCGTTTGGCAGAGCTCGGCATTGAAAGCGAGCAAAACTCCACAGGGAATGTTCAGAAAGAATTGACAGACAGGCTGCTCTCTGAAGCCCGGCTGGGAATGTGGCAGGATCAGGGCATGACTGGGGTGGTGAGTCTCCCAGCCTCACCCAGTTTCCCAGTCAGGAGACAGCCACATGGTAGCCCAGATGTTCTGTCAGTGGTGGCTTCATTGGAGGTCCCTATCTGGTGGACTTGAGGTGCTAACAGCAAGGAAATGGCATGAGAAGTGAGCATTAGAAAGGGTCTCTCTGTTGACCACCGCAAGGGCTGTCCACCTTGGGATTAAAGGCAGCAGCAGCCATACACAAATCCTGCACTCCCCATGCTTGCTAATGGTTGTGAGGTCAAAGAGCCACACGTCTTAGAGGACCTCATGGGGGCAGGGTAGAGGCTTCATTCTTAGCATAATTGGTCAGAGCTCTGTGATTTAGAACTATGAAAGCCAGATTAGTAGGAGAAAACAAAGATGTTTTAATATGTGTATTGTACATATGCACGGGAGCCCATAGAAATTATATTATATTAAATCCCATGTCTGTTATATCAGGGAAAGAGCAATGACTTTTCGGAGAAGTGACTATGTTAGCTAGTAAGTGCAGCAGGCATCTGCACTGCTACTCCTTCAGGGTGTCCTTTCCTGCTTTTTTAGCTGAGGCTTTTTGGAGAAAGTTGAGCATGCCCCAAAGGGTTCCTATGCTGTTTCAACCCTTTAAACACAGGTTCCAAGCCCTCAAAATATATGCCTGCTACTTTTTCCTTTTGAACTAATATTTGAAACTGAGCATGCTCAGGGCCTTTCTAATGACTAGGATCCTCTAGCAACTCCCCCTCCCCCATGCTTTGTTTAGAAGGAAAAAGACTTTGAGCTTCATGAGCACCAACTTGGGGGAAGGCAAACATGTGGGAACTCACGATAGGTAGGGGCTAGTTGGCAAGGTTTGCCGCATAGACCCTGCTGGGGCCATATCCGTACTGATGACAGTCTAGCGTCATTTCTGGTGAATGTGTCTGTCTGCTTTCAGTCAGAGTTTTCTTTTTCTAAAGTTCTCTCTCTCTCTCTCTCTCTCTCTCTCTCTCTCTCTCTCTCTCTCTCTCTCTCTCTGAGGCCAGAAGAAGGTGCTGGACCAGAAATTGCCAGTGGTTGTTAGCTATCTGATGTGGGTGCTGAGAAGCAAACTCAGGCTCTCTTCAAGAGCAATACTGAAGACAGATTTTCTTTTTTATTTATTTATTTATTTGTTTGTTTGTTTGTTTGTTTAAGATTTCTGTCTCTTCCCCGCCACCTCCTCCTGTTTCCCTCCCCCTCCCCCAATCAAGCCCCCCTCCCTGGTCAGCCCAAAGAGCAATCAGGGTTCCCTGCCCTGTGGGAAGTTCAAGGACCACCTACCTCCATCCAGGTCTAGTAAGGTGAGCATCCAAACTGCCTAGGCTCCCACCAAGCCAGTACATGCAGTAGGATCAAAAACCCATTGCCATTGTTCTTGAGGTCTCAGTAGTCCTCATTGTCCGCTATGTTCAGCGAGACCAGTTTTAACCCAGGCTTTTTCAGACCAAGGCCAGCTGGCCTTGGTGAGTTCCCGATAGAACATCCCCATTGTCTCAGTGTGTGGGTGCACCCCTCGTGGTCCTGAGTTCCTTGCTCGTGCTCTCTCTCCTTCTGCTCCTGATTTGGACCTAGAGATTTCAGTCCGGTGCTCCAATGTGGGTCTCTGTCTCTGTCTCCTTTCATCGCCTGATGAAGGTTAATGTTCAGGAAGATGCCTATATGTTTTTCTTTGGGTTCTCCTTCTTATTTAGCTTCTCTAGGATCACTAATTATAGGCTCAATGTCCTTTATTTAGGGCTAGAAACCAAATATGTGTGAGTACATCCCATGTTCCTCTTTTTGGGTCTGGCTTACCTCACTCAGGATAGTGTTTTCTATTTCCATCCATTTGCATGCAAAATTCAAGAAGTCCTTGTTTTTTACTGCTGAGTAGTACTCTAATATGTATATACTCCATACTTTCTTCATCCATTCTTCCATTGAAGGGCATCTAGGTTGTTTCCAGGTTCTGGCTATTACAAACAATGCTGCTATGTACATAGTTGAGCATATACTTTTGATGTATGATAGGGCATCTCTTGGGTATATTCCCAAGAGGG
>NW_026067997.1:3419319-3438249 GCF_014885135.2 Alexandromys fortis
ACATCCAGTTTTGCCAGCACAATTTGTTGAAGATGCTCTCTTTTTTCCATTGTATACTTTTAGCTCCTTTATCGAAAATCAGTTGTTCATAGGTTTGTGGGTTAAAGTCAGGGTCTTCTATTCGATTCCATTGGTCGACTTCTCTGTTTTTATGCCAATACCAGGCTGTTTTCAATACTGTAGCTCTGTAATAGAGTTTGAAGTCAGGGATGGTAATGCCTCCAGATGATCCTTTATTGTATAAGATTGTTTTGGCTATCTTTGGTTTTTTGTTTTTCCATATAAAGTTGATTATTGAGGACAGCTTTTCTTATACTAGTTTTTGTCAGTCTACTTCAGGTCAAAATAATCTCTATGTCAAAGTGTGTGTGTGTGTGTGTGTGTGTGTGTGTGTAGTTGTATATTTTACTATCTACTCAGCCTTAAGCTGAGTGCAGGTGAGACTCGAGTATTAAGTCACCAGTAGTCAGGATCCTGCGTAAGGACATTCAGGCCAATGTCTCATAGATAGGATAGAATGGATTTTCCAGAATGCAAGTCTCTAGGCTAAGGACATAGGCTTCTAGGCACTCTGCCCTCTCTCTTTGGACAATATTCTATTTCTTCTTTCCCAAGTGATAGACAGCTATACCCATGGTTTACAGATAAGAATGAGATTGTCTTATTTTACCATTTGCATCTCCTTCATATAAACCTGGTTTGGAATAATCACTTCGAGCCAAGATTGACGTTTTTCATCCTTAACCATGACATAAAGGTTAACTGCAGGCTTTTGTCTTTCTTAAGTTCCCTGCAGCTCCCAAAGGACCAAGCTCTTTTGAGGGATGTTTGAAGATGGCAGCAATAATCATGAGAATCCACCATTCTATATGGCTTCTTAAAGACTGGTTTCAGAGTTCAGAGGACAGAATATCCATGGAGGTTGGGGTGATGGCCAGAAAAGAGGTTTTGGAGCTAAATACAAAGTAAGTCTGTTGAGGGAATTGGCTGGCTGGGAAAATGGCTGTGGGCAAAATGACTTTCACTCAGCCAGACCTTGACTTCTCAGCCCCTGTTTAGTTGGCAAGGAATTGAATGGCCATCTTGCAGGCCATATGTTAGAGGGAACTGTGGTTACAGGACTCAGGGAACGGTTTCTTCCCATTAGAAGGCCTCTAGCTCCCGTTCCATCTTAAAAGGATTTGTCACCAGCTATGATGCTAGCTCTGTGGCTTTTTATAGCACACTTTTATTGCTTCTAAGATGAGAATAATGCTCACATAGCAGGACTTGGTAGATTGAATGCATTAGTAGGTGTAATGTAAATGTTTAGGAAAAGAGTTTGCATAGAATTAAATGGTCAATTAAATAACTATTATTGCTGTGGTCATTGTTAGATCATGTCATTGAATTATCTCAAAACCTAAAAAAATAGAAATGGTTTATTTCTGGTGAGGCATTGTTTTCAGAAAGTTAAAATGATTCTTACATGAGCATAAAATGAACGCACAACAAGGTTTTAGTTTACTTTATTATTAATAAAAACTATTACAATGGTAACACTGATTCAGAAACCATTTGAGGAACTAGGTAATTTGTAGGTGATAGAAGGGTGAAATATAAAACTGGGTAATGTGAATAGGGCATAAATTACAGTCTCTATGCCAGTAGGTACTATAGGATGGAAAGTGTTGGAAACCCCACTGAACAAAAGTTTACAATGACTTGGACTCTGCAGAGTTGAAAAATAGATATAGCCATGACAATCCCCTTTCTTTCTTCAAATTTGTAAAGAAAGTTTATGGTTGTTAGGTCTCAGGTAGTTGCATAGGTCCAGCAATGACAGCCTTGGCTTAGCTCAGACTTAATTATTGAAGGATTTCTGGTAGCTGGCTAAAAGGCAGCATTCCTCAGGAACTTATAAAATGGGTTTCTCATCTTCCAAAACAAATCACTTCCCTTGCCTCAGGTGGGAGGAACGTGACTGTCCATTGATATACACCTATGTTTGCATATCAAAGTCCATGCTAGACTCCAGGCTCTTTCAGTTCCTATTTACAACTTATACCAATTTACAATGCACACCAGTAATACATTTTGCAGTTCGTGTTAGCATTCTGGATCCTCAGAACACCCACATCTACCCTAGACTCCCAGACTGCTGCAGTTACTAGGGCTTCTCTCCTCCCTAGATACCCATTTATTTTCTATATAATGTCAAGTTTTTCCCCATTCCACTACTATTTCCTCACTTTTCTTGCAGTTAGCCCGGGACATGTCTATCTGGCTTCATTTTCTCTCTTCTCTAGACTCCTCCAGACACTTCTGGATGTTCCTTCTCTCCTCATCTACAATAAACATTCCTCCTAATAATGTGGTGGACATTTAGTGGTTTATTTGCTGTGCCCTTGCATATATCTGTAGAAGGGAAAAACTAATTTACAACAAGCCAAATATCTTGGGTAAGTCTCTATGACTAGAAACGGTACAGGTGGAAACTAAACACCCACCAATCCATGTTCTTCTCTCAAGTGAGACGCCCTCCACTCAGTAGAATCCACTCCTTTAGGAGATGATCATAGAGACAGGAACTCATTCCTGGTCTCAAAGAGAGGGGAAGAGAGAAGGAAACACTTAAGAAAACATACAAATTTCTCATTTCCCAGATTGCAACTGGGTTTCCAGTCTTCCCACCGTTTGTAGGAACATGTCTCCTTTTGAGAAATTTACTATGAGGTGAACTAAATTTGAGATCACAGTTAGTGGTCTAAGTATGTATGAAACCATGTATAGGTTCCTATGCAATTTCTGGATTGAAAAAAATAAATTTATTGCTCATTTCATAACTCCATATACAATATTATCCTTATACTAAGTTAATATGATTACTTTTAAATGAAAATAATTTGTTTATTCTATTCAGAAAAAAATATTTTCCAGTTTTTACCAACACCCTTTTCCTAGTCATTCTTAGCAAAATTAAAAACTGTCTTAAGATGAACTTGAAGTAGAGGCAGGTGGTTGCTTCATTCTTTTTACCTTTGTCAGAATTTGTCAAAGCATGATATAAAGCAAAAATTCACCAAGTGGTTTAGACTTATTTATAAGCAGAAACTTGAACAAATGAAGCAGTAAACTAAAAATTGAACAAATCACATTAATTGGTTTTAAAAGTAAAGCAAAACAAGCAGAGTTTCTCCCCCCCCCACCCCCAAACCAACAAATTCACTTAAACCATACTGGGTAGTATTGAGATAGGAAACTTATTATCCTAGCCACTGACACACAAAACGTAAGGAGAATACCGCCTTAATTTAAGGAAACTTACACAATCCATTCATGTCTAGGAGCTAAGGCTTGGGTGGTGTGGACTGGATGGACGCTCAGTCTTCACATGACCTCGGAGGGGTTGTTAAACAGTTTCTCACTACTCTTTTGCTTGGGATGGATCCTTATAGCTGAAGAAATTATCAATAGGAAGACAAATACAAGCTCATTAACAAACATATTTCATATTAACGTTGGAGGTAGCCAGAACATGATAGTTCTCAAACGGTGTCTTAGACCTCTTCAATAAAGGACAGCTCATTTTTAGAGAAATGTAAAGATGAAGGAAAAGACCTTTTCTCCAGGGATGGGGGACAGCATGCACAATGAGGCAGTTAGGTTTGTTCTGAAGGTCCGTGTGGTGGTGAATCTAGGCTGGTAAGGTCTACCGCGTCTTCAGTGATCACCCTTTGTCCTGGGGAAGTGCACTTGGAGACATGGCAGATTGGCATGTTGATTGTTCTGAACTAAAATCTCCTGAAGGTCAGTAAAGGCTAGAGCTAAGTTTTATTCTGAGAGTCCCTTCCCTGCACCAAGGCTGGATCACCAGAGGGAGCACAATGGCTTTCCCTTCTCACTCCATTACTGAAAAGATGACTGAGACCCTAGCTGAATCTGGATGGAATTTGTCACGTGGTAATGTCTGTCTTGAAGGTTACTCAAATTTCAAAGAAAAAATTAATTTGCCTCTTGCATCCATTCGTTCTCTCTATTACTGTCATTATGGAATGTTCTCATGTAGTACTGTCTTAGGAAGTTGGAGTGTTTTGTACTTAGGAGTTGTCTGGCAAACAGGCAATTGGATTGTAGTCACAGTTATATGTAGCCTGTCTTGGTTATGGTCAAACTTTCTCCTCTCTACTTTCTTGCAGGTAGTGGTTAGTACCAGGGACTGGGGCATTTCTGTGACAGGTCTGACTATGCTGTTTGGGGTGGTGGAGGATATGGAAGACTTTGGACTAGAAACACAGTTGGAGGCTTTAAGCGTGGCTCAATTGGCTATTCTAGTAGGAACATGGACATCAGTACTGAGGGGGATTTGAACTTGGGGGCCCAGCTTAAGAAGTTTCAGAGGGGAAGAATATTAGCAAGTGGCCTAGAGACCATTCTTGTGATATTTTGGCAAAGAATGAGGCTGCTTCTTGTCCTTGTCCTAAAAAATCTGCCTGAGGCTAAATTGAAGAGTTTAGGATTAATGGTTTTGACAGAGAAGAGTTCAAGACAGCTTAGCATTGACTCTATCCCGTGATTATTAGTAATCACTCTTATGCGACTCTATAATGAAAAGGAGCAAGCTGGGAAAAGAGAAATACAAAATGTACAGCTTGAGGAGAAAATGAGCACCAGGAAGTGTAATGGAGTCTGAAGAGTCCAAGAATAAGAGCATAGAAATGTAGCTTCCAAAAATAAGAATGTGGAAATAAAAAAATATAAAGTTGTAAGCCTAGGAGAATGAGAGCAGGCTGTCAGCAGTTTAAGGATTAACTATTAATAGTGGGTTACTTCGCTTTACACCCCACAGCTCTGTCTGCAAGGCTGAAGCAGCCCTCTGCAAACTGAGAGGCGCTCTGCAAACTGAGGGTCAGCTTTTAGACAACCAACCCCTGGCCACTCATGACCAGCAATGGATGCGAGCTGGGTTAACTTTTAAATGCTGGGATGTACGTGGCTTTTCAATATGCATTGTCCCTGCTACACGAAACTGGCAGTATCAGGGGAAGCACAGGGCACCAGAGAAGAACAGTGAGTTAAATACAAACACCAGGGTAACTAAAAGACTCTGTTAATGGAAATGGGGAAGAAGGGCAATTTGTATCTGAGTTTTACCTCGAAACTGTAAAAATTCTTTTGTTCATGCCTAATGCTTGTTGCTTCTTGCTATAGAAAGGGGGAATTCAGAAACAGCCCATTGCCACAGCCTTACTAGTTCATCTCTGACTGTGGTCTTGGCTAGTTGATAAGTTTTTTTTGTGCCCCATGGAGATATATTTTTTTAATTTTTAATTTTTTTCCTGGAATAAAATTTGCTTCTGGTTTAAAAGACGTTGGTGGTCTGTCTCCCATCTATGCGTGACTCCTGTGGCCCCAACAGAGTCAAATCCAGTGCTCAAGGAGATAAAAAATTAAAGAAAAGCCTGATGTGAAATGGAATAAAGAAAGTGGTGACCCCAGGGCAGGACCCCACCCAGCTAAGCTTACTACTGGGAAAAGGTATTGAAGGGGAGCTTATGTGAAGGAAACCATCAACAACAGAAAGCTGTTGCAGAGGTAATTTAAAGAAGGGGGGAGGTCCGTGTTCCAGCAAGCAGTAGAACTTTGCCACACGGTTCGGGGTTTAGAGTCAAGGATACAAGAAAGGGGTTATGGAATATTTCTCTATGACTAAGGAAAGCCACTGAAGTCAGGTTTGTGTCAGAGGTATCCTTGCAAGGAGGACTAGAGAGCCCATTGAATGAAGATGTGAAGGTGAAGCCTGAATTGTGTTGGATACCCCAAGATGTTAGAGATGCCAGAGTCAGAATACCTGCTGAGGAAGACTGAAGACTGGGTGCCAGCCCAAGAGAGAGAAGTATGTTGGAGTCAACAACGCTGAAAGGAGCTGGAGATCTGAAGAATGCTTTGGTATTGGACATGGAGACGCAGAATTTGGAGTTTTCCCTGCTGGTTTTAGGTCTTGCTTTGGTCCAGTGTTTCCTCATTATGCTCCTTTTCCTCTGGTTTGAAATGGGAATGTATTCTGTGCTATTGTATGTGATCTGCTTTTTTGATTTGATCTACAGGGGGTTATAGTTAATAGGTGGCAATGAGTCTCAGAAATGACTTTGACCTTTGGGCTTTTAAACAGTGTTAATACTGATAGACTATGGGGACTTTTGAAGTTGGACTAAATGCATTCTTGCATTATGGTATAGTGGTAAGCCTATGGGGACCAGAGAGTAGAAGGTAATAGTTTGAATACCACCCCTCATATAGGGTCATATTTCAATGCTTAGTCACTAGGGAGTGGGACTCTGATAGAATTAAAAGAATTAGGAGGTGTGGCCTTGTTGGAGGAAGTGTGTCACTGGGGGTGGGCTTTGAATTTTCAAAAGCCAGTGCCAGCCCCAGTCTCTCTCTCTCTCTCTGCATGAGGATGAGGATGTAGCTTTCAATTACTTCTCCAACACCAGGCTGTCATGCTCCCCACCATGATGATCATTGACTAAATCTCTGAAACTGTCAGCAAGTCCCCCATTAAATGTTTTCCTTTATAAAAGTTGCCTTCGTCCTGGTATCTCTTCACAGCCATAGAACAGCGACTATGACAATACCCTATAAAAAACAACCGCCACTAGCTCCCACTGTCCCAGAAGTAGCCCTAGGCACCCTGGCTCCTCAACCCCCTGCTATGATGGACTATATCCTCTCAATCCAAGAGTCAAATAAAGCTTTCCTTCTTTAAATTAGTTGCTTTATTGTATTTTGATCATAGAGAGAAGAAAAGTAGCAAGTACTCTGTCTCATACACTTGCTTGCTTGCAGCCCCCGGTCCATTCCCCATCTTGTTTTCCCGAATGAAGAGTACAGAGCACTGGAGCACCACTGTGTGATCTTTGCTCCTGTTAACTCTGCCCCCTCTCAGAAGCTTCCAGAAGGGGATGGGGAGCTTCCTATAGTCACTCCTGGAAGAGGAAAGAAAGACACATTTTCCTGGTAAAATTATGTTGTTCTTTTAGGGCCTAAAATTTAGGCAAATAGGAGGAGGCGGAAAACTCCTCCTTTTAGTTCTCAATTGCCATTGGTTCAAAATAATCCTACATCTGCGAACTTTTAAAAAACACATTTATTTATTTACTTATTTATTTATTCAGTTGTTCATTTAGTGTGTTATGTGTGTGGGCACATGTAACATGGCACTGGTGTGGTGGTCAGAGCTTGAGCTGGCTCTCTCCTTCCACCCTGTGAGTCCTGAGAATGGGGTGTAGGTGGTCGGGCTTGGTATTACTCTCTGAGTTACCCCACTGTCCACAGTATTCTAACTTTATGAGAAACTGTTATGCGCAAATCCGTGGGTCCCCACAAAAGCCAACAAAGAAGACCAAGACCCATATGTAAAAGCAAAGAGCCTTTATTTTAATCAAATTTGCAAACTCAGTCTCTCCTCATGTCCAACGTATTGGAATATCCGGAGAGCCCTGAGTTCAATTAGAATTGGGTTTTTATAGTACCAGGACCTCTGATTGGCTGATATTTGTCTAGGGGTGTCCTGGTGAAGTGCTGGCAGG
Organism: Alexandromys fortis; assembly: GCF_014885135.2. Lineage (NCBI taxonomy): Eukaryota > Metazoa > Chordata > Mammalia > Rodentia > Cricetidae > Alexandromys > Alexandromys fortis. The sequence continues at coordinate 3,426,891 of NW_026067997.1, forward strand.
TGTTTCTGTTAACAACGCTTGAAATGCCAGGAATTTCCTTTGAATGGTCTGCTCTTGGGTGGGAGTTGGGTAATCTCAGCCTGCCAGGCATTGTCTCAGGGTAAACTATTGAGACTCCAGATTCAATTTAAATTTATCAATGGCCAGAGTCCCAGGTGATAATGGTTGGAGGAAGTAAAGAACTACCTTTTGGCCCAGACTTAGATTATCATGGCTGGCCCTCACAAAACCAGATCGCCAAGGAGGATGTTACATGGTTCACTGGGAATAAAATCCAGAAGGCAATTTCACAGACATTTCCTGATTATGGGCTACCCATGCTGTCTACGGTGTTGGAAAAAGAAAACCATAACCTGCTCTTTTGCTGAGTCATGTTTCTATTTCAGTTGCTAAGCTCACCAACTCTGTGAAAATCTCATTTTTGCTAACTGGCGCCGATCAACGAGCAACAATTTTTATAGGTATATGTGAAAGACCCTCGAAGAGGACTTTCTCTCAGGAGGAGACCTCCCCATGCCAAGGAACAGGCTGAGACCATACGGATGCAAATCGCAAGAGGTTTATTGGGTAAACACAGGTACCTGCGGGCGGCAAGTCTTTCGGAGGACTTGCGCGCCTGCCAACTGGAGGGCAGGTTTTTTATAGGGAAGAGCAAAAAGCAAGTTTACAGAAGCAAAAGCATGGTTATCAGAATGAGGCGGGGGCATGAATGGTTTCCTCTCTCAGCATGGGTGTCAGCAAAAGTCATCCTGTTCCTATCTTATAGATATCCTGTTTTGCAGTCAACCTGCTTTGTTGATGTCCTATCTTATTGATATCCTGCCTTGCAGTCTTCCTATCTCATCCTGCTCTCTCAAGCACATGGGATGTTCTTACGAGAGCAGGCTGGCTGCTGCGGGTTTTGAGGAGGGGGTCTGTAGGGTCTTTCATATGTAAGCGGGAACCAACTGGGAGCACACGTGCAAGCCTCATCTGCTCACGTAGACCAGGGTGAGAACCTCGAGGTGTTTTCCCTATAAGTCAGCCACCCTGCTCCATGGAAGCACACGTCCGCTTTGTCCTGAGGTTTGCTCTCTCCCTAGTCTGCAAATGCGTGGTGAGCCCACAAGTATTATACAGTAAATGGACTGACAGATCTGTTGGACTACCCACAGGAAGTGTGTACATACACTCCACCTGGAGTAACCCTTTTGGCAGAGCTACCAGGACAGCTGTCCATTCTGTAGAAACCTTGTGAAATCATGGCGTTTCTCCCTTCTTTAGTATCCCAGCAGTGTATAAACCTGACTTTTCCTGTAGGCCAACTGGATCCTTCCTCTCCCCTTGTGAAAAGGATTCAGTCAAGCCTTTGTTCTCATAGCCAAAATCTACATAAAATAGTCCCACACAAACGTCATTGACTGCAGTCTCTGGTAAGAAAGGGGCCTCACATAGGAGGCAAGATGTCTGCTCTAACAGCAGACTCAGGAAGGCGTAATGTACTGGTCTTCTGCTCTGACTTAACAGGCTAAAGGCTATGTTCCCAGCCACAGGAAACATCACAGCCACACCCCTCTGAGACGTGAGGTGCCTGCCCTTGCCAGATCCACCAGTTTCCTGTGACTCTGTGAAAACGCATGCTTGATACTATTGTTACCACCTATGGGACTGTTACCTTGTCTGTAAGCCTGTATAAGCTGAAAGCTTTGTGGAGATCACGGCTCTCTTTTTACCCTTATGCCTTATCCCTCACCCTTACGCTTGACGCCCTATATCCTTAGCCTTGCCCTTCTACCTTATGTTTTTTGTTTTATGCCTTATGCTCGTCTTCCCCCAAGGAATAAAGAAACACGCAGGGAAACCGCGTCGGAGTCAGTTAGTTTGTCCTACCCCTCAGATCCCATCCCAAGCCGTTTTCACTTGATGTAGAAGTCCAATTCTGAACCCCGAGGGAATGCTGAGTCTGGAACTCAGTAGCTCCCTGTACAAATGGATTCTTTCCTCTCTCCCAGTTGTCAGGCCGGGGAGGGACCTTCTGTTTCCTCCACTCTTGGTTCGCTAATGACTTGGGTGAGTGGAACTTGTGTATTTGGGGGTCTTGGCAAAGTTTCTTAGAGGAATTCAAGGAAAAAAATGATTAACATCTACATGTTGCACGATATAGCAGGAGAGGGAGGCACATGAGAAGCAGAGGCACCAAGGAACTGACATTTAAATTTTGGCAGTACAGACTCCTAGAGGATTGTAATTGGGAGAGAGAGAGACCCTGGAATAACCGTTCTAATAAAGAAAGGGTAAGATATTATCTCTTGGCATGTTGAATTATAGATGAACAAAGCAAATGTGGAACATCAAGGTATTCTCTGGGTTAAACCCATCACGCTGATGCCCGTCACCATTAGCACTGTAACAAGGATGCTTAGTTAAAAAACCTGACCTGGCTCTAAGTTGTCTGTAATTAAGTGTTATTCCTTTTATTCAATTTTCTAAAAGATGGTAGAGTCTGTTATGACTCACTGCTCTTCTTAGAACTGAGTGATAATGGAACAGCTGTACACATGTAAGGGCTGATGTAGTAGCAACAACTGATGCTTCTTGTCTGGCTGTCTGGAAGCCCAGAGATGATCAGGGATTGATATGCAGCTCCAGACTCATCCAGATTTCCGTCTGTCACTGTCAGGAGAAACACTGGGAGGAAACAGTTTTAGAGCTGGGGTTAACCTTACTGACGCTCTGTTTCTCCCCCCCGCCCCAAGAAGCCTCTAATCTTACTTTATTTCTGAAAGAGAACTTGTTTTTGGAACATGGTTTTTCTATAGAGCCAAGGGTGACCTTGAACTTGAGATCTTTGGGCCTCCGCTTCCTAAGTGCTGGCATTTCTAGAGTGTATTTCTATTTTCTTTTTACTTGGGTAACATTTTCTTCTAACTCTCAATAGAAGCATCTCTTTCCTCTTCCCAAACCACAATTATATGTGGTTATAAACCTATTATTAATTTATACAAACATGTTTCTTGTAATCATTAAAACAACTGGTCATTGATATTAGGCTAACGGACGTGATTGTGTGGAGCTTGGTGAACTGTGGCTGTGTCAATAAAGCCCAGGCATGGAGGCTTCCACAGTTCCACCCTGCAGGTCTGAGTGTCTGTCCTTGACAGCCCCCAGGGCATGCTCAGTAGCTGCTTCTGTGCCCAGAGGCATAGAAGGAGACCTACAGACACCACATCTGGCTCCTGCTTTGTAAGTCCTTGGACAATTGAGTGGTTTGTGTCTGTCTACAGTTGATTCAACTAGAGAATCACCCTACTTTTTCTGAAGCTGACCTTGTCTTCCAGATTTATGTCACTCTTTTTAGCTCCACTTTTAGCATGCTTCCCTCCTGTCTTTGTTGGCAGCAGCAGAGGTGCAGAACAGGCTGCTACCTCCCCCCCCCCCTTTTGGAAATAGGCCCATCTGAGCTTTATCGTATTTAACTTGCATCTTCCTTTGGGCCTGATTATTTTTTTTCTGTGTGTGCACCAAGCTGCTGCCAGCTATTGTCTCTTCCTTTAGGATCTATCTGAAGTTTTCTTTTCTCTGACATACCCAATCAATTTGTCTCATAGCTCGTGATAGGAGAGACATATCAAAAGTCAGTAGATTTTGGGAGCACTGAAAGCCCTGCTCTCAAATGCTTCCTATGTGGGAAGATGTCAGCAGGATGGCTCACTCGAGGTTGTGAGAACTCTTCCCTTTATAAAAAGAACTAAAAAAAAGATATAGATTCAGCTTGAATGTCTATCAACAGACAAAGATATATCTATATCTATCTATCTATCTATAGAAAATGTGGTATGCATGCACAATGGAATTTTTTTCGGCCATAAAGAAGAGTAAAATTATGTTGCTGACAATAAAATCAGTGGAATTGGAGTGGGATTGGAGATTGTATTAAGTGAAAAAATAAGCAAGTCCTATGGTGACAGAAGTCATGTTTCCTGTCATGTGCAGAAGCTGTGGAGGAAAGATAACATGAATCTATAAGGGGGCACTACAGGGAATAGAAAGTGAAGAAGAGTGAGTAGCGGTGGGACTTAGGAAAGTAAGAGGAGGGTGAATGTGGTCACTTATTGTGTGCATGCATGGACGTATCTTAACAGAGCCCCTCACTGTGTATAGTAACATGTGTTGAAATACAAAACAAAGAAGGAATCACTGCTTCTGTACTGGAGCATCGGAGGCAGAATATCTCTGTGCAGTGTGGACGTGGCAATTAGGGAACATGAATATACACGATGACCATAGAAACAAAGGGGCTACCTTAGTTTTTCTTTACTGTTACTCTACTATAATAAAACTCGAAACTTATTAGGCAAACGGGTTTTTCTAGCTTATAATTCTGGAGGTACAAGGTTCAGCAGTTATGCCAAGTAATGGGTTTCTCACTGGTAGATTCTGAGGTGATACATGGCAAAGTATAAGGCATGTACCTGTGTTCTTTGTTTCTGCACCTGTTCAGTTGTGGTGAACCACACAAATGACCTCATCTAAGTTTAAGTACTTTCCAAGGAGTACTTAATCCCACTGAACAAGAGTAGAGACCATTACTCCAATTCTTTGGTCAAAGTAAGCAAGTTCTATTTTCTGTCAGACAGGGCTATCTCCTTAAAGCAGGGTTTGAAAATATAGCATGGGACACAGAAAAGGGTATGGTTTTTATAGTCCAAACCTGCAATGCTAGGGGTGTTTCAAGGTTGGGGGATTTCCAGAGGAATTTTGGCTGTGGAGGAACTTGATGAACATTTCAAAATTATTTGGCAGTGTATCTTATCTTATCAGGGTACATTCAAGGTGTAAATCAAATTCCATAGTACGGGAAGCATGTCAAAATCCAGAAACATGTTAAAGCATGGTGTAGGAGGTCCTTCTGTTTATGTGTTGCTTTCATTGGTTGAATAAAGAAACTGCCTTGGCCTTTTTGATAGGGCAGAACTTAGGTAGGCAGAGTAGACAGAACTGAATTCTGGGAGGAAGAAAGTGGGGTAAACAGCAATGAACTTGTTCTGAGCTTATAACAAAATGACTTCTATCCTTAAGATGGAGTCAGACTGGTCCATCAGAGCTTGCCTTTAAAAACCATATTTGGGTCAGGTGTGGTAGCACATACCCTTAATTCAGCAATCAGGAGGTGAAGGGAGGTGGGTCTCTGTGAGTTCAAGGTCAGGCTGTTCTGCACAGAAATATAGGTCAGATGGGGTTACATACTAAGATTCTGTCTCAACAACAGCAATTGCAACAATAACAACAACAACAACAACCAACAAAACACTAGAAACTAAAAAAAAAAAAAACCCAAACAAAATCCTAACTCCCACCAAACCAAGCCAACAAACAAAAACCATAGTTGGATTAGGTTTTCATGGTATGGATACTATTTACATATATGATTTTGGAGATGGAATCCACGTAGTAACAGTGCATATAACAGCTATCTTCTTATTTTTTTAGTTGAGTCTAATGACTAAGCAAGGAAGAATTTGCATGAGGAAAAAGGTCTGTCAAAGGTTCTCACTAATGCAATGGACACCTGAAGCATTATTGATGTGGGTTGGTGTAGGGATCCTGGATACACTCACAGCCCTGTGCTGTTGAGGGAATCCAGGCTGCTGGAGAAGGGAAAATAGAATAAAGAATGAGAAAGTGCCTACCCTAGGCTGTATCCTTTTGCACTCTAGCTTCGTTGGAATAGCATCACCTTTAGACTGACCCTTAGGCATGGTCCTGGCTCTGTGAATTGGAAAGTTGGCTCCACTCACCCACCCACAGTCCTGTTCTGCAAGGTGGCTGTCTCTACTTTATGACAAAATCAAGACGCAGCTGAGTATCCTTGCTAACCAACCTATAGTTTGGGGAAGTAGTGGGATAGCCCTCTCTGTGTGACTCTGTCTCTTGAGCCTCATAGGAAATATCTGGGAGGACCATTTACCCACTTTTGGGTCCAGGAAACAACCAGACAGACTGCTAGAGCATCTATCATTGCTTGCCTTGGGACAGTAGGGCATCTGTCCAGCCCTAGGACATAGATGTTTGCCCTGTCCAAGTAACCAGAGCAGCTCTGCCCTTGTACAGTCCTTGGAATCTGATAGGCATCCTATTTCTAAGTCAACCACTTCTCACTTGCCTGAGTCCATCAGGGTGATCCTATGCCTCACATAACTTATCTAAAATGAGAAGGACTTTGTACCTGAAGCTAAGATTGTGGTTCTCAGAACCTCTGGCAAACCTACCCTATAAGAAAGCTGCATTCCAGTTAGCAGAGAGATCTTACTATTTTTCTGACCCCTAGGCCACCAAGACACCCACAAATATTCCCAAGTTAATAATATTTGAAAAGCATCATAGCAACTATACTGCTGCACTTATATGGAATCAAAGCCAAAACACAGCCTAGGAGCGAGGAGGGAGTAGTGAAAGTCACCCTATACAGTTGATAAAAACAGCTAATCTATCAAGAATGCAATGTTAATGCAGGAAAGCAGAATCATTGAGAGTAAACACAACACGATGCTTGCAACAGATTCAAATAAAAAGAATGAAACAACAACAACAACAACCAAAATCAAAAATCAAAAGAATGATTTTAAGGAAACATAAATTATGAGAGACTACAAGCAAAAAATTCCACAAAATTCGGTCAGACAATTCATAATTGGAAAGAGAATTCAACAGAGAGAGAAGATAGCAAAGAACTGAACAGAATCTCGAGGCTGACAAAATGAATAACGAAAGTCCAGCTGAGAGCCTCAGCAGCAGATTGGATCTAGCTGAGGAAGGGATGTCTGAACTTGAAGACTGGCCACTGGAAATAGTCCCATCAGAACAAGAACAAAAAAAGCCTATGAAGCTTACTGGATGTCATTAAGTGGATAGATGTTTGCACAATAGGGTTCTAGAAAGAGAAGGAAGAAAGCATACAGATTTAAATGAAAACTCTCCAAATCTTAAGAAATAAGTAGACCAAAAGACAGTGCATACATTTAACTCAAAAGATCTCCAGGCAGCTGATTAGAGTAGAACTGTCAAAAGTCCAAGGTAAAGAGGAGGTTCTTCAAATGGCAAGAGAAAAAAAAAAATACATGGCATGTACAATGGAATATTCACTAGACCAGCAATGGATTTCTCAGCAGCATGATACAGCTCGGGGGAGAATAGGATGATTATAGTTGCCAATGAATTAGAAAAATAGACTATTACATTCAGGAAAGCTCTCTTTATAAATGAAGGGAAACAAGGCCATCCCCAAATTAGAAAAACTAGAGTTGAGCACCACTAGATTTGTTTTGTTTGGAATGTTTGAGAGAGCCTAAGAGTGAAAGCAAATTAAGTGCAGTGGAACTTTGTGTGAGCATAAAATTCGTTAGTAGAAAGATACACAAAGCACAGAAGAATCCAACTTAGCAAATACAGAAACCCACTGAACCACAAAGACAAACAGTGAGAGAGGGAGGAAGAATCAGAGGATGAACAAAACAACGAAGAAAATTGTTCCCAGAAGACAGGAGCATCAGACCAACAAAACAAGTCCAACAAACTCCAAACCAAGCAAACACAACTGGAGGAAAAAAAAAATGTCAGTGTACTGATACCTAACACTATTCTGCTATGCTCATAGACTGGTGCCTAACACAGTAGCCATCAGAGAGACTTCATCCAGCAACCGATGGAAACAGATGCAGGTACCCACAGTCAAATGTGAGGCTGAGCTTGTGGAATCCTGCTGAAGAAGGGGAGGAAGGATTGTAGCAGTCAGAGGGGTCAAGGACACCACAAGAAAACCCACAGAATCGTCTGACCTGGGCTCACAGAGGATCAGAGAGACTGAAACAGGGAGCCTGCATGGGATTGACCTAGGCATTCTGCATATATGTTACAGCTGTGTAGGACTCATACTGGTGGGACTGTTATGAAACAGAAGGGGCTGTCTCTGACTTTTTTTTTTACCGGCTTTTGGGACACTATTTCTCATATTGGGTCACCTTGCCTAGCTTTAATACAAGGTGAGTTGCTTAGTCTTACTACAACTTGATACACCATTTTTGTTACATACATCAGAGGCCTGCCTTTTCCTGAATTTCTGAGTAGAAACAGAAGAGGAGTGGATGAATGGGTATGGGAGGCAAAGGGGAAGCAGAGGGCACTGGGAGAAGAGAAGGGAAGGGAAACTGTAGTCCAGGATGTAAAATAGTGCAAGGATGGAAAAAAGATAGACTACACCAGCACACACCCAAAATGAGCAGAAATAGCTATACTTACAGATACGACCAGAAGTAAACAGTTGCAACAGGAGACAAAGTCATACTATAATGATGAAAGAATCAGTTTCTACTAAAGGAAATAGTAAATTCATATGTGTTCAATGTTGAAGCACCACACTACATATAGCAAATGCTATCACATTTAAAGGAAGAAATAGACTCCAATAAAATGATCAAAATTCCGTTTTTGTTAGTATATCAGACATCCAGATTCAAAACAACAACCACAACAAAACAATGTTTTGCAGAGCTGGAATCAAGTACAGGGTTCTGAGCATCTGAGACAAGTGCTCACCCACTGAGTTACGGCTCGTGCTCTTGTAATTGCATATGAGTATCTTCTAGGCATTTTCTGTTGGTGGAGTAGAGCTAGCAGTCCTCATAGTCCTTTTTTTTTTTATTTCCAAATGCTTTTATTTATTTATTTAATTTATTTATTAAAGATTTCTGTCTCTTCCCTGCCACCGCCTCCCATTTCCCTTCCCCTCCCCTAATCAAGTCTCCCTCCTTCATCAGCCCAAAAAGCAATCAGGGTTCCCTGACCTGTGGGAAGTCCAAGGACCACCCACCTCCATCCAGGTCTAGTAAGGTGAGCATCCAAACTGCCTAGGCTCCCACAAAACCAGTATGTGCAGTAGGATCAAAAACCCATTGCCATTGTTCTTGAGTTCTCAGTAGTCCATCATAGTCCTTAATCATTCTTTGTATTTTGGTAATACCGTGGTGCTGGAGAATTGTCTGTATTCTGTCAATCATGTTTTAAATAAACGCTGATTGGCCAGGCAGGAAGTATAGGTGGGTCAACCAGACAGGAAGTAGAGGCAGGGCAATGAGAACAGGAGAATGCTAGGAAGGAGGAAGCCCATTCCTCCCACTCCTGCCCAGACTCTGAAGAAGCAACATGTGAGCTGCACTGCTGTGAAAGGTACTGAACCACATGGCTAACATAGATAAGAATAATGGGTTAATATAAGTGATAAGAGCTAATAAGAAGCCTGAGCTAAGGGGCCAATCAGTTTATAACCTATGTAGAACTGTGTGTAATTTTCTTTGGGGCTTGCCGGCTGTGGGGTACCGGGTGGGACAGAAACCCCAACAAGCAGGCCCCTCATGTTACAATACCGCTTGTCTCATTTTTCATCTCTGATTTTACTTAGTTGGGTATTTCTTTGCTTTGTTAATTTACCTAAAGTTTTATCAATTCTATGTTTACAAAATATCTTTTGATAAAATTTGGCATTCCATTGTGATGAAAACCTAAAAAAATGGTATGGTAGGAGTGTGCCACAACATGAGAATGGCTATATGTGCAAACTCATAGCCAGCATCATACTATATCATACCAAGTGAGGGAAAGCTGAAATATTTTTTTCCTGAAGTCTACAAGATGGGGACTGCCACTTTCAATACCTGCTCGCACAGCATGCAAAGCTGTAGTGTGGATTCTTATTGGTCTTAATAATAAAAACCTGGAGTCACATATTGGGGTAAATGTTGAAAGATCAGAGAAGTAAAGTGGCCAGCCACTAAGGAGACCTTTTACCTCTACAGAATCCTCAAGCCAAAGTGGAAAAGATCCTGTCTTCATGAATTCTCAGACTGAATGCAATGAGCTCCTGTCTCCTCCCACCTTATATTCTTCTCTCTGCCTGTCATATCTCTTCCTGTCTCCACCTCCCAAGTATTGGGATTAAAGGTGTGAGCTATCACTCCTGACCTCTGTGGCTAACTAGTGGCTTAGTTCTGCACTCCGAGCTTCAAGCAAGCTTTCTTTGTTAGATCACGAACAAAGCTTCACTACAGAAAGGCTGCCTTGCAGCAGCATCAGTTTCCTCCTAAGGACATTCCTCTCTTCATTTCCCCATCCTCACATTTTCTTGATTTGCTTGTGCTCGCCCACTGCTCAACACGAGAATTTTAGTTCTCGAGTCTGCGGACAAACTTGCCTCCCCTGTCATTGTAGAAGGACTGGAGGCGTCCACATGCTTCAGTTATCTGACTGTTACTATAGTTCAAAGCCAAGCAAAAGCTCATTATCTCTATAAGGAGCATCCAGCTCTCAAGAATCTTCTCACTTATGCATTAGTACTTGACCAGCCTTCCTTGCTTTCATCTCTTATTGAGAAAAAGCCTGAAAGGTGGGGAGAAGGGTGAAGAGCGCCAACAAGACAAGCTTCACTTACACGGTGATGTAGATGCTGGAGACTTAGCACTGTGGTAGCACAGAGCCATAACTGCAATACATGCTGTGATGTGTTGGGTTATAAATGTGTTTTAGTAGGTTTTTCTGTTTGTTTTATTTTTTTATTTTTTGTTTTATGTTTCCCACTTGTTATCTGCCTGTTCTTGTTCATGGGGTCATCTTAGTAGGCTGTCTTTTCTTGGATCCATAATCCCCACTTGATGGCTGTATTTTCTTCACTTCCCCACATCCTGGCTTTCCTCTGCTGCATGCCTTGTGCCCCACAGTCTTTACTCAAGCATAATTTCATCCACCAGTTTGTACTCTGTATCTGCTGCTGTTCTCTGTATCCATGGTGGTGCTTAGAGAACTCACCCACTTACTCTGTATAAACATATCCTTTTAGATCTAGAAGAATTTTTACTCTTAAAAATGGGAGAACTTTTCTACCAAAAGCAATCTATAGATTCAATGCAATCCCCATCAAAATCCCATCAAAATTCTTCACAGATCTGAAGAAGATAATAATCAACTTTATATGGAAAAACAAAAAACCCAGGATAGCCAAAACAATCTTATATAATAAAGGATCATCTGGAGGCATTACCATCCCTGACTTCAAACTCTACTACAGAGCTACAGTATTGAAAACAGCCTGGTATTGGCATAAAAACAGAGAAGTCGACCAATGGAATCGAATAGAAGACCCTGACTTTAACCCACAAACCTATGAACACCTGATTTTCGATAAAGGAGCTAAAAGTATACAATGGAAAAAAGAGAGCATCTTCAACAAATTGTGCTGGCAAAACTGGATGTCAATCTGTAGAAGAATGAAAATAGACCCATATCTATCACCATGCACAAAACTCAAGTCCAAGTGGATTAAAGACCTCAATAT
>NW_026067997.1:3439146-3461140 GCF_014885135.2 Alexandromys fortis
CTATAATTAGTGATCCTAGAGAAGCTAAATAAGGAGAACCCAAAGAAAAACATATAGGCATCCTCCGGAATATTAACCTTCATCAGGTGATGAAAGGAGACAGAGACAGAGACCCACATTGGAGCACCGGACTGAAATCTCAAGGTCCAAATCAGGAGCAGAAGGAGAGAGAGAGCACGAGCAAGGAGCTCAGGACCGCGAGGGGTGCACCCACACACTGAGACAATGGGGATGTTCTATCGGGAACTCACCAAGGCCAGCTGGCCTGGGTCTGAAAAAGCCTGGGATAAAACCAGACTTGCTGAACATAGCGGACAATGAGGACTACTGAGACCTCAAGAACAATGGCAATGGGTTTTTGATCCTACTGCACGAACTGGCTTTGTGGGAGCCTAGGCAGTTTGGATGCTCACCTTACTGGGCCTGGATGGAGGTGGGTGGTCCTTGGACTTCCCACAGGGCAGGGAAACTTGATTGCTCTTTGGGCTAACGAGGGAGGGGGACTTGATTGGAGGAGGGGTAGGGAAATGGGAGGCAGTGGCGGGGAAGAATCAGAAATCTTTAATAAATAAATAAAAATTAAAAAAAATCGAGAACTTCTTAGCATGTGCTAAGTGAAATCCTCTTTCTCTTGTAGTCCCCTCTAGGATATTAATAAACAAAGCTTTCCCCTGGATAGATAGGAGTCTCGATAACAGCCTGTCATGATCCAATTAACACAGTGAAGACTTGTTGGTTTCTTCCCTCCATGTGCAGCCAGATACTGAGAGAGATACAGGGCAGAGATGGTGGTTTTCATGGTGGCAGAAAGATGGCTTGATGTTGGCTTGTCATTCCCAAGAGGTGATTTTATGAATGGCCTGGTGTGAACTGTACTTACTTTGGGACTTTTTTATCCTTAAATTCCCTGTTCTCCTCCCCAGTTCATGTTTTATCCTGCCCTGGAGAAGTGTTTTCATTTATATGGCCCAGCTGACTGTTGTTAACACGCACTAATTGCATTAAATATAGCAGACTCTATCAATTCCTGTGTGCACAAAGAAACCTTGTAGAACATCCTTCATAAAGAGTTTAAAAGAGGGGCCTTTCTATCTCTGTATGGAATGGCATCAGGGGAAGACATTCCTGGCCAGACAAATCTCTCAGCCATGTGTATACAATGAGGATGCCATCTGAGGCTACCCCTCTAGACCCAGATATCCCCTGGGATAGGTTGGAATAGTAGTAAAGTGGACGGGTTGGGGAAATCTGTGAGTTATTAGTTCCAAATTTCTTCCATCCTTGAGCACACTGTGACTGCATCAGCTCTCGGGGTCCTCTGTCTTCTGACATGTCACTACCAGGAATCATAAGACACACCTCCAGGGGATAATTTCTTTCTTTGCTTTGAGGTAAGTCCAACCGACAATGACTTAGCTGCTATTTTGTTATTCTTTCTATTTAGTATCTTTTTAGGCCAAAGTAAATTTCCCTTTAGAGTCAAACAAAACGAAGCAGCAGGAACTCTTTATGAAGCTCTATTGATTGGCATATATTGCTTCTATACTTTTCAGTCCTTTAGTGTATATTAAAGTAATTCATCAAGCCAAATGGAAGTACAAGTTGAGGGGAGGCCTTGAGGAACCTTAAACTCTCTGTGTCTTTGGGAACTGGTCTGGAATGCATCTGCGCACCAAAAGGGAACAGGGCTGAACACCCTGCTAGCTGACTGGAAGGGCGGAGATGTAGGTGTTACTCAAGTTGACAACAACATAGTGCACATTCTTCTGACATGTCTGACCCAGCACAGCACACAGGGAAGAGGTTTGAGAAGGATACACCATATTTGCCTCTTGTCTGAGCATCTAAGGAGATCTTGTAGCTGGTTGCAAAGGTTGACCTGTTCTTACAGTGCCCGATTTTGTCTGTCAGGGGACTCTCCTGTCACTTTGCTGGCATGCTGTGGTGTAGCTGTTTTCTGGCAATTTCCTCCGACTTCTGCTTCCATGCTGTGAGTTTCTTGAACTTAGCTCTTGGTAAAGGAAGGGAAGTTTTTAAATGACTTATGTTCTTCAAAAAAGCTGAATGTGAGGTTTTGCTATAATGTGAGCTGAAGCTTCATTTCCTCTGATCATTTGCATATTCTGTTCCCTTTATGTTTATGTTGAGGTAAAGCTTGTTTAAAAGTTCCGAATTCCAAATATATGGTTCTGCTGAATACATGAATATCTTCCTGTCTCTCCCCTCACACCATTCCTCTCTACTCCTATCTGTGTGTTCCCTCCTTACATCCTTTTCTTAAGTTTTATGCAAAAAGGTGTATAAGTAAGCTGATGACTTTAGATACTTGACATTGCTGTGTTAAAGCCATCATACATCTTGATATAGAAAATATTTTCTAAAATTTGCATCTCTCTCTCTCTGGGTGTGCCACAGACTGTGTGGGTAAGTCAGAGGTAAGAAGACAGCTATAGGCAGTTGGGTTTTTTTTATTTCTCCATGTGGGTTCCTGGAATGGAACTCAGTTTGTTAGGCTTGGTGGCATCTTAACTGGCTGAAGGATCTTGCCAGGTAAATAAAGAAAAATTTAAGTTAAATGATACTTTTACCCATAATCCTATTCATTCCTTATACATAAAAAGGAACAACTTCCTGTTTTAAGAAACAATATTTCTTAAAATATGAAATTCCAGAATTGGTTATAATTTTAAGAATTTCAAAATTATTTTCTTTGGCTGAAGGGTCTCACCCTAGAGCGTGGTTGATATACCAGTGTCACTTCATTGGAGAAAACTGATTCTCCCATTTCCAGCAGGCCTCAGTTAAGAAACAGCTTCTTGGTTAGGGGTAGGGCTTTGTGTCTACTTCTTTTCAGTGCTGGACTTTGTCTGGTTTGAACCTGTGCAGGTCAAACCTGTGTGTGTGTGTGACTTGAGTACTTAGCTTTAAGTGAGATATCTGCATCATTCCTTTTCTCTAAGGCCCAGGGAAGATCCTGGAAGAGGAGAAAGAGAAAACTTAAGAACCATATGGTAGGGAGGAATGTTGTGGTCTTCTGCATGTGAATGGCGAGTAAGGTCAAGAACTCATAGTATCTCTGGTTACTTGCACAAGACTTGCAGAAGCTCAAGTCGATAAAATCCCAGTATGGAGGCTGGAGGGACTCTTGAGGCTCTACCCTTAGCAGAGGCGCTATTGGGAACTGCTAGCTGATGGGAGGGGGAGTTGAGGCTCTATGCTAGCAGGAGAGCTCTTGGGAATTGATGGCTGTGGGAGGGAGAGTCTTTTTCTCTGGGCTTCTAGTCCTGGTTCATCACTTATGCTACAGTGGATGGCCCCCCACTCAAGCATTTATTAGGCTAAGTTGATTATTATAAAAAAAGAAAAAAAGAAGAGGACATAAGATTGGGGAGAAGGATTGGACAGAGTATGTGATAAAAATGAATTGTATTCATGTGTGGAAATTAAAAGATTTATTTAGTGGCGAGAACAAAATTATATACAGATGTACACACACACATACACACACAGGCATGCACACAAACACACACATACAGGAACACACATACACACATACAGGAACACACACACACAGGCTCGTGCACACACGCACACACTCTAATGGATACAGCTTTAAAATGGTTACTAATGATCCCCTGAACCTCTTATTTTTCCCTTTCAGTTTTGATCTGCAAATAGTCATTCTGCTGCATTGCCCTTTAATGAGGTAAGTTGTTCATTCCCTTGATAATTTATTTCCATCAAAACACATCCATCTCCTGTCTCAGCCCATTAGGACCCCATTCTCTGCCACAAGTTGATACATTTAGTAGAACAAAGGCATTCTTCATGGATAATGCCTTACTTCAATGTCCTCATCTGTGACACACTCACATTTTAGTAGCTGCCTTCAGGGCTATAATCCACGGATGTTAGTAATGATGAGATCACAGGATAATGCTTGTGCAAGAGTTTTGTCATCAGAAAAACTGGCTCCATCATTCTTTAGGGCAAGTGAGGAAGGACTCCTTTGTCAAAGCTCAACATCAACCCTAACCATGAATCAGTAGTTGCAAACTGGCATGTCATAACATTGGTGAACCAGGAATTTGCTTGTCCCGGGGAGGTCAGGAGAAAAGAGGAAAGGCCTAAGGACAATAAAAGTGTCTAGAGCCATACTGTCCAATTTGGAAGCCATCACCCACATTTCTGGAATTATGTAAGATTTTATTGACTGGTGTGTTGTTTTTGTTGTTGTTTGTTGTTTTTTTTTACTCTTTCACTCTTTTTGAGGGGCCCACCATCCAGCTCTCAAATAAATCACACACAGAGGCTTATTCTTAGTTATGAATGCCTGGCCTTAGCTTGGCTTATTTCTTGCCAGTTTTTCTTAAATTATCTTTTACCTTTGGGACTTTACCTTTCTCTTACTTTTTGTAAATTTTACTTTCACTCTTACTCCATGCCTGGCTGGGTGGCTGGGTGGCTGGGGGGCTGGGGGGCTAGGGGGCTGGGGGGCTGGGGGGCTGGGGGGCTGGGGGGCTGGGTGGCTGGGTGGCTGGGGGCTGGGGGATTGGCCCCTGGTGTCCTCCTCTCCTTGGTCTCTTGTTGCTCCTCTTCTTTCTTGTTCTCCTTCTATTTATCCTCTCTGTCTGCCAGCCCTGCCTATCTTGCTCCTCCTTCGCTATTGGCCAGTCAGCTCTTTATTCGGACCATCAGGTGTTTTAGATAGGCAAAGAATCACAGCTTCACAGAGTCAAATAAATGCAGCATAAATAAAAGTCACCCACCTTAAAATAATATTGCCCAACACGGGTCCCTATTTAGCAAGTGACCATGGCTTTATTGGAAGGAATGTGATTCTTCCTAAGAAGATAGTTCCGCTTGTCTGTGCTTGGGTCTACCTCATTGTCATAGACTTAAGGATGATGGCCTGAATTTTGAGTAGTAGAAAGGAGCAGATATCATATGATGACTCTTTGATCTAGGGAATTAGTTTTTATGAAGAGAAACTGCAACTCATGGTGATATGGTGATAATGATCGCCAATATCACAAATTTAAAGACATAGATTCTCTTTAATGTACTTATCTTTAGAGTAGCTATATTATTTTGTTCCTTTTACAGATCTGTAAATTGATCTTTATGGAAACAAAGTGGCTTGCTTCCTTAAAAATGATTCAAAGGCTGCATAGTTGAAACCTCAAAACCAACCATCCAATCAGGTTCATTCTCATGTACTTGGTTATAGCATAGGCTCTGGGCAAGACACTGGATGAGCTAATGTGTCTCTTCAAGTGTCATTTCCTAAATGTGGCCCAGGAATAGTATTTTATGAAAAAAGATTCCCAAGACCAATCAGTGTTAGCAAATATTAGTTTAAAGAAAATGCATAGAGAGCAGTAAGATGACTCAGTGGGTAAAAGTGCTTGTCACCAAGGCCGGTGTGACTTCTGTCCACAGGAACCCACATGATAGAAGGGGGGAACCAACCTCTGACCTCCACAGGTATATATGTATACACACACACACACACACATTTTTTTGTTGTTGTTGTTAAGAAAATGAAACAGAACTCAGGAGGTTGAGGTAGGAAAATTGTGAATTCAAGGTCTGCTTTGGCTACCTAGTACGACCCTATATGAGATGGGGCTGACACATCCTTGAGAAGATGCAAGAACTTCTCAAAGCCTTTAATGTATAATTATATATTGTGGGTTTATAAGAAGAGAGATGACAGGTTGAGCCTCCACAGTTTGCTTGACCACAGAACCACTTCTTGTCTGATAAATATTCTCCAGGAGACTCTGGGAAGAGGGCTGGTGAGCCTCTGTGACATGGTGAATCACAGCAGAGAGTTTCGGGAAAGCGCTGCTTGTTGCTGGTGATAATCTCATAGTTGTTTGGTAACAGTAAGTGCTCAAAAAGTATTTTAAAATGAATCTTTAAAAAAAACCCAACAATGTAGAGTTGGGCAGCTTTTGTGCTTGGTTCAAGAATCGGAACAACAGGTTGCTCAGTCTGTGCAGTAGGCTGTGTTCGTGGTGGTGGTTGAGGTGGTGTGTGTGCGTGTGTGTGTACAGGTTCACACATTCTCTTCAGAATAGCTGATGCCATCACTTATTTTCTGAACAGTGATTTGATGACGTCCACAGCCAGGCACCTCATGATAGGTGGAGCTGAATTTCAAGTCCTCCCATAGTCCTTCAGAAAGAGCCCTACCAAAGACCCTGTGCGAAACAGAGTTCAGCGGGGTTCCTCTTTGTCAAAAACTGAGGCTACAGCAAATGTCCCATCAAGAGTGTTTATGGGAAAGAGAATATTGTTATCTTCCTGCAGGTTTTTAGAGTCATGACCTGTCGCTCTGAGGTGTCTTCAGATAGCTTCCTGGTAGGCAGAGAGGGAGGGGCAGCTGCTCTCCTCCTTAGCAGGCAGCTCTGAAAGAGAGGCAACTGCTAACAGTAGCTTATCTGTTCTTCATGGGTTCTGTGGTGAAGTAGAAAGTTAGGCGGATTAGCCACATGACCCAAACAACACAAAACAGGGCTTTGCGTTCATATAGCTGCTGGTATCTCACACCAGCTCCCAGGCTCTGTGTTTACTTGGAGAGAAAGCTGGTGGGCCACAACCTTTCCCGTAAAGTTTCCTTCAGAGAACTCCGATCCTTCACATCCAGTCGCATCACACAGCTCATTTCTCTTCATAAGTGGTACTGCTATCTTTCACAAAATCCCCTTGTCGCTGAAGGAGTCCACTGAGTGGGATGCGCCATTCTCTCTCCAGCTGAGCAGAGTTATGATCAAGCTCTCTGTGGGCAGTAATGTTTCCTCGTTCTACTCCACAGCCAATCCGTAAGTATGGAAGACGCTGTAGTGCATTAGGCAATAGCTGGAAGCTAAACAAATAAACAGTCCCCCGGCAGGGACACCATCAATTCATCTTTCTCAGTAGCCGGCTACAATTAGTTAGCATATAGCTAACAGAAATTTGTGCCTGTGTGCCCCAAACGTGTGTAAGCACACTCATAACAGTACGTGCGGAGCTAGCTCAGCCTTCTGCTGGATGAGCTGTGGTTTTTGCACACAGCAGAATATTACACAGCAGGTATGGAGCAAACTAAAGCCGCAAGTAACAACACGCTTCACTGCCAGATGCGCTGCGGAACAGGGGAAGCCAGATACAGAAGTCCACAATGCACGGTCCCATTTAGGGAAAGAAACACAAGGAACGACACACGGCTGATCTCCGGTGTTTAGAGCCACCTTTGGAACGGTGATGGAGAGAAAGCATGGGGGATTTTCAGATGGGGTTGATGATAATTATTTGGCTCAGTTATGGTTTCCCAGCACATGTTGGTTGAAATATGGGCTCAGGTGCTTTTCTCTCTGTGTGTAAAGGTTGAAGGTCTAGACTCCCTCTGAAGAGCTTGTCTCTGGTCATTCTGGCAGTTTTAGGAGGTAAGGACAAGATGGCTGTCAGATACCCTTTCACCAGGTTATTTTAAAAAGATAGTAGATAGTACAGGCAGTCCGTGGATATACTAGAGCTCTCTGGATGCCATTCTATTGGCTACAAACGGGGAACTCATCCTTTTGGTTAGATCTAGAAAATGAAAAAGAGCATACTCCTCTTTGAATTCTCCCACTTTATTTCAAAACATTTACTTGTCAAAGATTGACAATGAGGAATACAATGTGATAATTATATACATGTACATATATTACATATTAAATATATGCTTACTATAATCAAATTAACATGTCAGTCACCACCCGTTTTGAATATTAGATCTTTATAAACGTTTATTTTGTCCCTGAACTGTTATTTTTTTTTATCTTTTGCATCCTCTGGCATTTTACCTATGCCAGAATCACTGTAAAGAGGGACCATGGGTGGTTATAGAATCAATTCTTGTTTTGTGTCTTCCAGTTGTGATAGGATTCATCCTTGCAGGATACGTAATCACCAACTGCAAGTGATTTGTTGGGCATCTCGACTCAGTGGGATTTCCACCTGAAGTGGTTTTTCTCCCATTCCTTCCTTTAAATGTGCTGTTTTGAATTGCTTTTTATTTTTGTCTCCTTTAACACCGTCTCGGGCAGGTCCTGTAAGTCTGCAGTCATTTTTAGATCCTGAAAACTCCAGGCCTATTCACTTCATTTTGAAACTTCAATCTCACAACCCATTGACCACTGATCTCCCTGCACCCATAGCCAGCTGAGCCTCAGGTGGAGGGATGGTGAGCAGTCACATTCTTTCCATTCCTTTTCTGTCCTTTTCTGAGTTTTAGCTCTTCCTCACAGGTAACAGAGAGGGACTGTGGAAAAGAGCCACGGCTTTTTGACTTTTTTATTCCACGATGACTGCTGTATTTCCTACCCTGCCTGCCCATGATTGCTGTGTGGCAGGCAGCCAAGGGTAACTTCCCCTTAGTGTGTGTGAGTAGAAACCTTGGGAGCATAGGCAAGACCATCTTCAATGCAGAGGTCCTTGACCTGAGTACAGGAGGGGAGAGCAGAGCAACTTTGTCCTGCTTCAGAAATTGTTGGCCTTTTGTTCTTGTGGGCCAGTGGCTCTACATGCTGGCTGTGTATTGTAATCACCCAAAGATCTTTTATAAGAATACCTATGTCATAGAAAACCACGGGAATCCTGATTGTTTGGTTGGGCTCCAGTCTGAATGCTGGTAAAAATATGTTGGAAAACTCAACACCTCATTCCGGTGTGCAGGCAAAGCTTGAGAAGTTGGCATGGTTTGCGGGGAGTGGAAGTACGGTGGGACCACTTGCTAGCGGCTGTTTCTTAGTGGCTTTGGGCTATATGATGCGGGCTATCACAAACATCATTGGCTTTCTGTTCTATGTGGGCTGAAATTCACAGTCAATGGGAAAGGCCCACCTGATGCCGTTTGAAGTCTTACTGGTTCGTGTGCTGTCTTGGCGTTTGTCCGTGCACAGAGGAGGCTCACAGAAGAGCAACAGTTGCCTACACAGGCCGAGAGGCTCAGACAATACAGGCACGTTCTATCAAGTTCTGTGCCACTCTTCTTAACTCTAGCAGTTTCTGAGGCGGTCTGGGAGATCATGAGCTCATAACAACTTGCACTTCTCCAACTAAGATTAATAAGTGTTTCCTCAAGAAAGCACAGACACATTGAAGTGACATTTTCTTTCCTCTCACTCCCATCTCCGCTTTCTCCAACACATTTTACTAGCACCTTGAGTATTAAAATAGTATCTTTGGTTACTGAGGTTTTTTGTCAGTTCTTGCTACTTATGCTATCCACGAATTCACTATCCTTTGGTCTCTTGATATAAAATAATTGTTTCCATAGCAACAGATTTTAATATGAGAAACTGAGATGATTTCAGGTGAAGAATAAATAATAAAAGCCAGCAAACTTAGAAGGAGGGACCAAGCACACCGCTCCAAGCTCCAGATGCAGTGAAAGCCGTGCTAAAAAGACATGGTTCAATATTGAAGTGGAATTATCCCTAAATAGAAATTCCAATTTTTCCCAGGAATCATCAGCAGTTCCTGCAGTTTTTGATATGAATACTACCAAAAAAGGGAAGAAATTGCCTGACAAAATTGTTTGTGGTTCAAGATGGGAGCATTTTGATCACTTAAAGGTATTTGCTTGTAGGTATGTAAAGCGGAGGCCTTGCTGACAATTAGTGACATCATGTATATAGCATCATGTCCTTATTCTTAGACTCATTAGAGAACAACGGGTGCTTAAAGGTGTTAATAGGTAATAATATGAAAATCCTTTTCTCTCCATCTTTCTTCTGAAGGGGATCAGGATGTGATTGTAGCAGGCTTTCTTGGACCACCAGCCCACAATTCATGACACAGAGACTTATTATTAATTATGAATGCTTGGCCTTATCTTAGGCTTGTTTCTAGCTAGCTTTTTCCCCCTTACGTTAACCTATTTCTGTTAATCTATGTGCTGTCCTGAGGCACCTTTATCTCATTTACATACTGTCCAGCATGCTTTCCTGGTCCCTCCGTGTCTGTCTGTCTGGCCCCTTTCTGGCTAGCTGGCTCTCCTTTTCTTTACACCTGACAACCCTGCCTATCTTTCCTCTGCCATTCAGCTTTTTATTAGACCAATCAGGTGCCTTAGGCAGGCAAGATAAAACAGCAACACATCTTTACATAGCTAAATTACTATTCTGCAACACAAACAAATCAACACATATTTACATAGTTAAACAAATATTCTATTACACAGCATGTGGTCCTTTGGCATATGGATTATTTTGAACTAAGTAATTGAGAAACAGTATATGGCAAGACCTCTGTGCCTTTCCTCCCATTTTTGCCTGAAAGGGGACATAAATATTTAGAGGGTAGTTTGGCAACTTGAATACTTAGCAAAACTAAAGTACCCACAGCTTACATCCTCAAGGTCTGTGATGTTACCCCACCATGGTCTTTTGACTATGTTTACAGTGGCAGGAATGAATTCCCTCTGTAAAGCAGGCCTTATATATCGAATCAGAAAATAACTGGTTATACCCATAGAGAGTTCACCTTTCTTCACATCTTTGCCAGCATTTGCTGTCATTCGTTTTGTTGATGATAGCCATTCTGACAGGGGTGAGAGAGAATCTTAAAGTAGTTTTAATTTGCATTTCCTTGGTGACTGATTGTATTGAAACTTTTAAAATGTTTAATAAGGGACTAGAGAGAAGGCTCAGGGGTTAAGAGCACTGACTGCTCTTCCAGAGGTCCTGAGCTCAATTCCCAGCAATCACATGATGGCTCACAACTATCTGTAATGAGATCTGGTGCCCTCTTCTGGTGTGCTGGTGTATGTACAGGCAGAACACCATATATGTAATAAATAAATTAGAAAATGTGTAACAACCTTTTCTATTTCTATTTCTATTTCTTCTTTAGAGAACTCTGTTCAGTTTTTTGATTGGATAATTTGTGTTCTTGTTACTTACTCTTCTTTTTTGTATATTCTAGACAGTAATCTGTTGGAATGTTCCCATTCTGCAGACTGTCTCTTCACTCAACTGGCAGTTTCCTTTGCTGTGCGGAAGCTTACTTATTAGTTCCAGGAGATCTCATTTCTTGATTATGAGTTTTATTTCAAGAGTGTTCAGAGTCCTACTTAGTCCTTGCCTACGCCCGCATCTCCAAGTGTGTTCCCTACTTTTCCCTCAGGCAGTTTTGCTGCTGCAGGACTTACATTGATATTTGTGATCCATTTGGAGCTGATTTTCATGCGAGGTGAGGAACAAGAATCTAGTTTAATTTTTCTCCTTATAAATGTTTAGTTTTCCTGGCAAATTTGTTGAAGATGCTGAGTTTTCTCCAATTTTTATTTTTTGATTCTTTGTCAAAAATCAGATTGCCATAAGTTGTGTGGCCATGTCTCTGGGTCCTTTATTCTATTCTTTGATCTATAAGTCTGTTTGTGTGTCAGTATTGTGCTATTTTTTTTTTGTTACTATGGCTCTACAGTATAATTTGAAATCAGGTATGGTGATACCTCCAATGGTGTTCTTGTTGTTGAGGATTTATTTGACTATCCTAGGTCTTTTGTGCATACATATGAAGTTTAAGATTTGTCTTGTTATTTCTGTGAAGAATGTCACTATAATTTTTATTGGAATTACATTGAATTTGTGAAGCACAATTAATAAAAGCTCAGAAACAGATATTGGGGTTCAACCTGAAGATCAGAAAAGCAAAAACAATCAGTGACTGTCTCTTACCATGACCTCAGCCCCAAAATGGCAATCCTACCTCCAGGAATCTCAGAATGAGACTGTGTCTAAGAGCTGCCTCCTTCTGTTTTATAATCCTCTCTAGGGCTGGGATTAAAGGCGTGCACCACTGGGATTAAGAGCATGTACCACCCAGTTTCTATGGCAAACTAGTGTGACTACTGGGATTAAAGGTGTGTGTTATCACCACCTGGTCCGTAAGACTGACCGACCAGTGGGGCTGTTTTACTCTCTGATCTTCAGGCAAGCTCTATTTATTAAAATACAAATGAAATGGCATTATAAATTTGTAAATTACTTTTGTTAGTATATCCATTTTCAGAATGTTGGTTCTTCTGATCCTTGAACATGGGAAGTCTAGTGTCTTCTTTAATTCTTTCTTCAGCATTTTAAAGTTTTTATTGTTGAGATCTTTTACTCCAAGGAATCAATCAATTAATTAATTAGCTAATTAACTGATTAACTAATTAATTTTGAGACTGTTGTAACTGAAATAACAATTCCTTGATTTCTTTTTCAGTATGTTTTTTATTGGTATATGATGGGGAAGCCTTGTTAACCAACTATCTTTAAGAGGTGGGACCAAGTTAGGGTGTGTCTTTCCAGGACCTGGAGAAAAATGGGAGCATGGCCCAGGTTCTCTCTCTCTCTCTCTGTGGTTCCCTCGCCGCACAGCTGAGCTTGGATTTCTCATTCCGATTTCCTGAGTTTTCCCTTTAATAAACAAAATTATAATTGTTTATCTTTTAGCTAAGCTGGTTATTTCCTGAATTGAGTTAGCTTCTACAGTTGATGCTTGATTCCTGGGCTTGGGAATTCAGCAGCTCTATTCAGCCATTGTCAGCCTCCACACCATTCATTTAGGTATAGAATTCCCACATAGCGGCCCTGAGTAGCCTCTAGATGTGGTAGCTTAGGAAATACACTCATCCTTTGTTAGGGAAATGGTCAAAATGTGGGCTTCAAACAACAAGACTGGATTAAGCTAATCTCAACAGTCCTAGAAAATGGACTGCAGTTGCTTTGGAGGTATTTTTGGAGAGAAAAAGCGAGAATTTTAGAGCAACAGGGAAAAGCAAAAGGACCAAATTGAGTTAAACAGTGGCCTCTAACAGAAGAAAAGCTGCAGGCTTTAGAGCAGCTGGTACAAGAGCAACTAGATGCTCACTGTATTGAAGAATACACCAGCCCTTGGAATTCTCCTGTTAAAAAGAAATCTGGAAAATGGAGAATGGTGACAGATCTTAGAGCTATCAACAAGGTTATTCAACCTATGGGTCCTCTGCAATCTGGAATCCCTTTGCCCTCTTTATTACCAAAAGGATGGCCTCTCATAGTTATTGATTTATAGGATTATTTCTTCACTATAACTTTACAAGAAAAGATAGAGAAAAAGTTGCCTTCACAGTGCCTACTTATAATTCTCAGCCTACTAGGAGACAACAATGGACCATCCTCCCACAGGGAATGATCAATTGCTCCACCCTGTGCCAATACTTTGTCAGTCAGCCATTGTAAATAATTCATAAGCAATTTCCTAAGTCTATAACCTATATTACATGGATGACATTTTGTTATCTGATTCAAATGTAGATATTTTAGAAAAAATGTTTGAAGAAGTAAAGAAAGTTTTGCCTAAATGGGGATTACAATTTGCTTCTGAAAAGATTCAAAGAAGAGATTCTGTTAATTTCCTAGGTTACAGAATAGGTTTACAGAAAATTGGAACACAAAAGGAAAACATTAGGAGAGACCGGTTGTGGACTCTTGATGACTTTCAAAGATCGTTAGGAGACATTTCCAGTTTACAACTGGCTGTTGGGATAACACCTGATCTAATAATTCTTTTAAACAAAACCTTAGGTGGCGATAAAGACTTGATTAAAACCAGGGAATTAACAGCTAAAGCAGAAAAGGAATTGACAGTTGTTGAAGAGAAATTACAGGAGTTTTAATGCAGAGGGATGATATTGTCTTAGAATGGATCTTTTTACCACATAAACCTAGTAAATAATTAAAAACTTATGTGGAAAATGTTTCTGAATTAATTATAAAAGGTAAATTGAGACTTTATCAATTAGTAGGTATAGACCCAACAAAGATTATAGTGCCTTTTACTACTGATGAAATAAAAAAGTTATGGGAAGACAATGAACCATGGTAAAGAGACTTGTGCTAATTTTCTGGGAGAAATTAATAGCAATCATCCCAAAAGTGATAGGCTTAACCTTATAAAGAGAACTTCTTGGATTCTTCCCTGAATTGTATATGATGCACCAATAACTGGAGCCCATACATTTTATACTGATATAAATAAATCAGGGAAGGCAGGTTATAAATCAAAAGAATTAAGTAAGATGGAACAAAGCCCCTATAATTCTGTCCAGAAGGCAGAATTATATGCTATTCTTATGGTACTAAGGGATTTTAAAGAACCTCTTAATATAGTTACTGATTCACAATATGCAGAAAGAGTTGTTGTGTATTGATTTTATACCAGATGATACAGAGTTGACTTTAATTATTCATTCAGATGCAAGACATAATCAGGAATAGGCTTTTTCCTATCATACATCTGATCCCATTTGGGTCTGCTGGGTCTTCTAGCACAAGGTAATGTAGAAATTAAGCAGTTATTGATTGGAAGTGTGTTGCAGGCCTCAGAATTTCATAAAAAAATCATGTCAATAGCAAAGGTTTAAAGAAAGAATTTCTTATTACATGGCAACAAGCTAAGGAGGTTATAAAGAGATATCCTACTTGCTCTTTCTATAACCAAACATTGTTGTCTGCAGGGAGTAACCCAAAGGGTACTCAAAGGAATGAGATCTGGCAGATGGATGTGTTCCACTTTACAGAATTTGGAAAATTAAAATATGTGCACCACACCATAGACACTTACTCAGGTTTTCAATGGGCAACTGCCTTGAGCTCAGAAAAGGCTGATTCAGTAATCATGTATTTATTAGAAGTTATGACCATCATCCTGTACAAATAAAAACAGACAATGGTCCAGCATATATATCTAAGAAAATGAAGCGGTTTTCTGCTTATTGTTATATAAAGCATATTACAGGTATACCAAATAATCCTACAGGTCAGGCAGTTATACAAATGTCAAAATGTATATATAAAGGATAAAATGAACTATAAAGGATATACTAAACAAACAGAAAGGGATGGAAAATACCCCCAGAAATAGATCACATAATGCTTTATTAATCTTTTTTTTTTTTTTTAAGACATACCTGTTTATTTACAACGAAGCCAATTGAAACAGCTACAAAAGGAAACCTATGCACAAAGTTGGTCGTGCCATCAATAGGGTCAATGATCCACGTGGGCTTGTCGGTAAAGACTGTCTTTTCTCCAGCTGCCACAGATTCTTCCCCAATGAAACTGTGAGATGGGTACTTTTCCTTTATTGAAGAGAGAAGCATTTTTTCAATGTTCTGGTCGGTAACTGTTACCAAGTCAGCTGGAGAACTTTTAAACATGACATTCACCTCATTTTGTAGAGCTTCACGAATCATCTCTCCAGCTTGTCTTGCGAGGGTGACCGCATAGTCCATGCATTCCTGCCAGGGGTCCGCCATCTTCTCGCGTGAGCGCACAGCGATGCGCAACTGCCGGGGTCGAGGACTCTGCTCTTCCGGAGGTAACGGGGCTTGCTCGCACAGGAAGTCCCCGCTTTATTAATCTTGAACTTTTTTAATGCTAATGAGAAAGGAACAACAGCAGCAGAAAGGCATTGGATGATGGGGGAAAAAACTTCAGAATTATATCAACCAGTGTATTTCAAGGATGTGTTGACCTCACAATGGAAACCAGGAGATGTGCTACGTTGGGGAAAGGGGATTGTTCTTGTTTGCACAGGAGAAGAAAATCTATGGATACCATCAAAATTAATAAAGATTTGTTTTGAAAAAGAGAAACCTCTTGAGAAAGAGGAATTATAGCTCATTCACAATGCTGACAACCATATAGATGGTAAGGAAACCATATAGGGTTGAGGCAGTGTTCTGTTCTTGTCTTTACAGAAAAATTTACATCTTCAAAAATTCAAGAGACCCTGGATATGTGGATGCTGACAGAAGGAAAAATAACTATCCAATAAAGATCATCAAGAAAAAGGAATATGACTTATGAGGACAGGTGATCAAAACATATACATTTAAATATATATGAATATATAGAGCTGGCTTTGAAGTTGGAGAATGGCTCTGTACTTCTCTAAATCCAGGTGTGTTGTTAAAAGGAACATTCAGAGTTTCTGTCTCATGGCAGAAGCCATCTGGTACGGGACAGAAGGAAAACTTAAGGAAAAATTTTACTTTCTCCATGTCTATTTTGTATATATAATATTCTTCATTGAATGTATGTCTATATGAATAATGTTTAAGTTTTCTACAATGAATAATAGAATTTCCTACAGATCCTTTTCCTGCAGTAATCTTTGAAGTTTCCAGGAAGAAGATGGGGCCCCACAGCAACAACTCCACATGGTCTAGATGACATCATGATGCTGATAGTGCTGTTATAAGACCAGTTTTTGAGTACCTGCTGCTGGCATGGTGTACCTTCTCATGACATTCTGGCCAGAACTCCAAATAAGAACTTTGGAAAAAAGACTTTTGACTGCTCAAAAATTATTTGCAACTATACTAGATAGTAATCTTGAAACTTAACCACCACTTTACTTTTGCAGGATCCCATAAAAAGAACATTGCCCCCATGACAGCGGGAAGCAATTCTAAAGGATGATGTCCCCTCTCCCAAAATAGTTTGTCCTCAGGGTTGGGAGCACCATTTAGGGGCTGTTATTATTACTTGTATCATGTAGAGTGTTGGGGTGGAAACTATGTAGGTTCAGAGATTTAAAAAAAAGGGATAATAATAGTGGGTAATAGAGTGAATACTTGTGAGCTATTATTTATGAATAATTTACACTGGTATAGTTTTTTTGTATATTGGTATACGTCCAAATTATATTTGTTATTTCTGTTTACAATATTTGTATATCTATGCAAAGTTATTTTGTCAGCTTGTATACAAGCATGTTTCTACCTTTGTTCAGGACATTTTGTATATTTATACAACTTTTAGGATATATTTTTATATTGCATTATATATTATTCCTACCTCTGATCAAGGTAGGAATCTGATGAGGTCATTGTTCTTATTTGCTATATATTTGTTTACAGATTATTTAATATTCTGACATGAAGTCTTAGTCCATAAGTTATACAGGTATTAAATAGTATAGGTCAATAGTTGTTCATGTTTGTTATGCATATTGTCAGATTAATTAGGTTCTTTAGATACATAGAGATTGTATTCTGTCTAGATAGATAATCTTCAACCACTTCAAGGATCTGTAGAACATGCCATTTAAATAACTTAGGGTTCTGTTGACATGAGACATGATTGCTCCTGACAGCACCCATCTATTCCCGAGAGAATGTTGAGTACTGAAGACACTCCACTCAGAGTTTGTTTTCTTCTTGGCACAATTGGCCTTTGGGCAAGGAACTGCCTCAACCACTGACAAAGTACATAGTATCCGGACTAGGTAAGCAGGACACAAGGAAAAGGACTGACAAACCTTGTCAAGACAGGGTAAGATGGTTCTGAAAATTTTCCTGCCTCTGAAAATGGTCTGTCAGTTATGCTAGGCCTTAGCCAAAGTTGGTTGGAAATGAGACTTTGTGTGATTCAATTCCTCAGGTAGTCAATCATATACTGCTTGCTTTGGAAGATGCTTGATTGTACTTCCTGCCTACTCAAGTTATATTATCTCCCTTCTCAGGCCTTCACTGGGGTTGAACATTAAATAGTCATCATTACCTTCCTCTTGCCAAGCTTATTTCTGATGCAAGACTTAGACTCTTTGGAATAGAATGTTTATTAAAACATTTGTCATGTGTTCCTTGCTTAATATTATTTATGTTGTTTGTAATTTTATACTTAATATCTGTTCCTATTGTATATTGTCTGGTGTTGGGTTTGGATTGCTCTTGTTTAGACAAAAGGGGGAGGTGATGGGGAAGCCTTGTTAACTAATTATCTTTAAGAGGTGGGACCAAGTTAGGGTGTGGCTTTCTGGGACCCAGAGACAAACTGGAGCACGGCCCAGGAGCTCTCTCTCTCTCTCTCTCTCTCTCTCTCTCTCTCTCTCTCTCTTTCTCTCTCTCTGTCTCTCTCTCTCTCGTTCCTTTGTCACACAGCTGAGCTTGGACTTTTTATTCTGGTTTCATGAGTTTCCCCCTCATAATAAATAAACATAATTGTTTATCTTTTAGCTAGCCTGGTTATTTCCCAAATCGAGTTAGCCTCTACAGGTATATATGAAGGCTACTGATAACTTTTAAAGTCGTATTCTGCCAATTTGCTGAAGGCATTTATCAGTTCTAAAAGTTTTCTGGTTGAGTCTTTAGGGTCTCTTAGGTACCATATTATCTGAAAATAAAGATATTTTGACTTCTTTTTCCCTTTTGTATCTCTTTATTTGCTTCTTTTATCTTATTGCTCTAGATAAAACTCCCAGTGCTATATTGAATGAGGCTGGAGAAATTGAACCCACTTGTCATGTTCCTTCCCTCAGTAGAAATACTTTGAACTTTCCTTCATTTAATATAAAGTTGGCCATAGGATTGTTATATATAGCCTTTATCATGTTGAGTTCTTCTGGACTTTTAACAGAAAGATATACTGGGTTTTGTCAAAAGCTTTTCTGCACCTATCAAAATGACCATAGCATTTCTGTACTTGAATCTGTTAATTCGATTTATAACATTTGCTGTTTACAAATGTTGAATCATCACTGCTTCTCTGAAATAAAGCCAACTTGATCATGAAGAATTACTTTTTTTGCATTTGTGTTCTTCAGGGAAATGAAACTGTGATTTTCTTTCTTTTTCTGTCTTAATTTTTTTTAAAAGTTTTATCTCCATCTTTAAGCAGTCAGATAATAATTGCTTTGTAAAAAGAACCTGATTGTAAATTACTACCACAAATGCATTGCTTGTTATAGATTGGCTTAAATTATTTATCACATCTTGATTTAATTTTGGTAGATCATATACCATATATAGAAATTTATCTATTTCTTTTAGATTTCCCAATATACTATGTAATGTCTAATGATTTTCTAAATTTCACTGCTATCTGTTGCACTATCTCCTTTTTCATCTATAACTTATTTGAATATTCTCTCTTTTTCTTTTGAGCAGTTTAGCTAAATGTTTGCCAGTCTTGTTTATCTTTTCAAAGGATAAACTCTTGTTTATATTGATTCCTGATATTTTGTTGTTTTTATTTAGTTAATTTCACCCTGATTTGTTAAGGCCATCTTGATTTCTTTCTTGATTCGGTATTTGGGTTGTTCTTTGTCCATGGTCCTAAGATGTATCATTAAGTTATTTATTTTAGGTTTCTCAACACAGGTACTCAAAACTAATCCCCTTCTTAAGACTGCTTTCATCATATCCTGCAGATTTTGATACGTTATGTTTTATTTTATTTAATTATAGGGATTCTGTAGAGCTGTCTTAGAGTTTATAAATTCCTTCAGTCCTTTACCACCGCCAGGTGTTATGTTTCCTTTAATTATGACAGATAACTTTGCTGGGTATACTAGTTTGTGTTATCAGTTGTTGTCTTTCAGAACTTGAAATACACTCATCCAGGTTTACAAGGGCATATATCTTTTAATCCCACTGAACAGTATAAAGACCAAATTCATTGGTCAGATTAAGCAAGCTTTGTTTTCTGTCAGGGTTATCTCCCAAAAGTGAAATTTGAGAAAATAGCATGGTACATAGGAAAAAGTGGGGTGAGACTAGAGAGTTTTCAGGGGTTAGGAGATTTCCAGAGGAATTTTGGTTATGTTGGAACTTGGATAAACATTTCAAAATTATTTGGCAGGACATCTTATATCAAGGTATGTTCAATCTATGAGTCAAACTCCATAGGGTGGGCAGCATGTCAAAATCCAGAAACAGGTTAAAGCCCAGCTAAGCTTGAGGTTTATAGAAAACAGAAATGAACTTATTCTGACCTTATAACGAAATGGCTTCCATCCTTAAGATGAAATCAGGCTGGTCCATCACTTTCAACATACATTTTTGTTCTGATACTTAATGTTTTAATTATAGTGTAATGGGGAATTTCCTTTCTGGTCTTGTCTTTTTGTCTCTTAAACACTTCCTGTATCTTTTAAAAATATTTTTTAAACAAAATCTGGTGGAAGTGAATTTTAGTAGAAAAAGCACAGGGCAAAGGCTCAATGGATATTGGTTCTTATTTATCCTCTGCTGCTAACTAGGTTAGTGAAGCCACAACCTCCTGGGACTCCACTTTCTTTGTTGCCAATTGAACTGGGCCAGGCAATCTCTGTGTTCTTCACAGCCTCATTGCTCTGTGATGCTCAGGTTTGGGACTTAATGTGGGCTCAATGAGCGTCATGATCTAATTATTTTTCCTCCTTTTCTTTACCACTTTCTTAACTTGTATCTTTTTGGTGAGTCCCATCAGTAGACGAAAATGGCATCTGCATAGATCAGTCTTAATATCAATTACCCATGATTTTCTAGAAGGATGGTTATTATTAAAAGTCTACACTTCCCATAGCATAGAGTTTATCAATTTTTTTTTTGGTACATAAGTGAAGTCTATGCCTAGAATCCATTGTAAAAACATAAGAGGGAGAGTGAGGTGGCCCTCTTGTATCAAAGATAAGATTCTTTATGGAATCTTTCCCTTGTCTTTACTGGGTATCAATACTCAGAACAGGCCTAGGATCTTAATTTAAGTGACTGAGATTCTGTCAGCTCGGGCTGGTTGCAGAGGGACTTTGTACAGCAAGAAAGGACATTCTCCAAGAGGATCTGATGCTTTGCCAATTGTGTTATGAATACTGTGGCTTTATTTTGCTACCTGATTGATGTGGACTGGAATATTTTTTTTCATTATGTTCTTCACAAACATGAAAGAAACGTTTTTTTTTTTTTTTTTTTAAATCAAAAGTGGAATTCCACTAAGATGATTTGGCTAGAATATACCAAAGAGCATATATCTTAGAAATTTTGTGTATGAGTCTTAAAATTCAATGATTTGCTTTCTAGAGGTGTGATGCTAGATTCGCTGACATTGGTAAAGGTGTGGAGTGAGCGGGAATTGGGAAGTGGGAATATCTAATGTCCTTGCTTTGCACCAGGTGGAAACTGTGTTGGGATGGCATAGTGGAGAACCATAGATATTAGAAACTAATAACCTAAACGAACCACATGAACCTGAGTCTATCACCTTTCACAGAACTGTGTAGACCTCATATTTTGCTTTTGTTTTTAATCCTCTCTTATGATGCATGGCTGGCATCTGACTGATCTTGTTCTTCCTGTCAACTGTGGCCAGTTGGAACCTGAACAGGATGCAAGAGTTCTTGCATGGTGGGTACATGAAACAATTGGTACTAGTTACACATGGGCTCATTGATAATTCCGGCGGATTCTGTATTGAGAGATGACTAATGCACGTGGTTGAAAGCTGTGTTTCACTCCGTTTTACTAGGCAGCTTAACTGTCTTACAGGCTAAGCAAATAATGTCACCTTTGCTTTGCGGCTTAGCTCAGAGTGTGTTACAGTCAATATAAATGTGTAATGCTTCTATCGGTTTACTCCCTAACTCCCAGCCCTTTAAGTATGTGCTGTGGACTCTAGGCTTATCTAACATCAGCTCAAGAGAAACAGGGTCAGTAAAATAAATTGGCTGATAGTACATGAAAACAAAGATTTTCACAGTGCTTGCTAAATCAGGTAAAAAAGTATCTTTTAATATGATTTGTATTTCTGTGACCATTTTAGCTTGCCTAATTAGGCACTGACTATGCATAAAAATTTTATGTGCAAAGAATATTAGAAAAAGGTGTGACCTAGGTGTTAAATACGAGAATAAAGGCTCTGAGATGCAGAACCCTTTAAGCAGATAGAATTGTTGGAAAAGGAAAGATGTTAGACCAGAGGAAGGGAGGCAAGAGGTCAGTGCTCATTAGAAGAAATAGAAAGTGGGAGCTCAGAGGATTTAGGTGCCATGATCTCATATAGAGAACAAAATTTAAAGAGTGAGTGTGTGTGTGTGCGTGTGTGTATGTGTGAGTGTGTGTGTTTGAGAGAGAGAGTAGAATAGTTTGTGTTCTTTTTTTTATATTTTTTTTATTGAGAATAAGAAAAAAAAGTTTCCGCCTCCTCCCAGCCTCCCATTTCCC
>NW_026067997.1:3461832-3480569 GCF_014885135.2 Alexandromys fortis
ACTTGGGGAAACAGGAAGATTGGGATAAAGGAAGGTTGGATAGGGGAGCAGGGAAGCACATATCTTAGTTAAGGGAGCCACCTTAGGGTTGGCAAGAGACTTGAACCTAGAGTGGCTCCCAGGAGCCCAAGGCGATGTCCCCAGTTAGTCCCTTGGGAAGCAGAGGATAGGGAACCTGAAATGACCCTATCCCATAGCAATACTGACGAATATCTTTCATATCACCATAGTTTGTGTTCTTTTAACCACGATGGTGACTGGATGCCTGTGGCACATGGGGCACAGCACACATCTGAATGTCCTGCAGTACTGCTCACCAGCACGTGTTCCTCTTACTTCCGGCAGTAGATTTATGACGGAGAGAGCAATGCTACATTAAAGAGTCAAAACTAGTTAGGAGAAGTGCTGAATGTAGCTTATCTGACTCATCTTGGAGGAAGGTTGGAAGAAAGCAGTTAGGAAAGAATGGGTTGTGAGCTATAGTGGGGGAAGATTTGGTTTTGGGAGATAGTAATATACTTTTTACCTTTTTAACTTGACATCTTTTAACTGACATATCAAAGCATAAAAATTGTATTTCCCCACTTCCCTTCTCCCCTTTTCTTTGGCCCTCCCCCCATTCCCAATTTTCTTGGGAGATCTTGTCTACTTGCCCTTCCCAAGGGGTTCCAAGTATGTCTCTCTTAGAATTCTCTTTGTTGTCTAGTTTCTCTGGGATCATGGACTATAGGTTGGTTATCCTTTGCTTTATGTCTAATATTCACTTATAAGTGAGGACATACCGTGTTTGTATTTTTGGGTCTGGGTTACCTCACTCAGGATATTTTTTTTTCTAGATCCATCTATTTGCCTGCAAATTTCAAGATGTCATTTTTTTCCCCTCTGAATTGTACTTAATTGTGTAAATGTACCACATTTTCTTTATCCATTCTTTGGTTGAGAGGCATCTAGGTTGTTTCCAGATTCTGGTTATTATGAATAATGCTGCTATGAACAGAGCTGAGAAAATGTCCTTGTGGTATGAATGTGTATACTTTTGGCATGTATCCTTGAGTGGGATTGCTGGGTCTTGAGGTGTATTGATTCACACTTTTCTGAGAAACCACCATATTGATTTCCCCAGTAGCTGTACTAGCTTATACAGCAATAGAGGAGTATTCCTCTTACTCTGCATCCTCTCTAGAAGCTATAATGGGGAAACCCACAGAAACAGCTTAACTGAGTTAGTGGGAGCTCACTGACTCTGGACTGACAGAACCTGCAGAGGACCAAACTAGGCCTTATGATTGTGGGTGACAGGTATGTGGCTTGGGCAGTCTGTGGGGCCACTAGCAGTGGGACCAGGATTTATTCCTAGTGCTTAAACTGGCTTTTTGGAGTCCATTCTCTTTGGAGAAATACCTTGTTTAGCCTAGATATGGGAGAAGGGCCTTAATCCTGCCTCAGAGTGATGTACCAGACTTTGTTGACTCTCCATGTTTCTGAGGAGTGGATGAGGGATGGGGTGGGTGGAGAGTGGGGGGTTGAGGAGGGTAGGGAGAGGGAACAGGGATTGGTATGTAAAATGAGAAAAGATTGTTTTTAAAAAAATAGATAAAAAATTGTGCTTCCCTGTGGCATTGAACACATACTTAAGTATTTGTTATTTCTTTATGCTAAAACCATTTAAGGTCCTTTGGTCTAGCTTTTTGATGTGCTGAACCTGTGGTCATCTACAGTGACCTTGCTGTATACTAGCATGTCAGAACCTCGGTCCTATCTAATCAGGACCTATAGATCTATATAGATCACCTACTTCTCCCCATGACTCTCTTCTCTTCAGCTGTGGGAACCCTTATTCTACTCCCAGTGTTTTTATATTTTCCATAGGAGTGCGACAATGTGGTGCCTGTCCTTTGCTTGGTATGCAGAGGGCAGCAGCTGAACACTGGGAATTGCCTCTTCCCCTGACTCTTGTCATGTCAACACAGGGAACAAAGGATGTGATGGCATATCTCCATAAACTCCTTTGCTTCAGCCCAGAAATTTTTATGGGGGAGAAGCTTTTGTTGGGTGTCTGGAGTTGGATGATATTCATAGCTGTCTAGAATTCTGTCTACATTGGTTCTTTTACTCATACCTCCTCCCCGTTGCCCTGGATACAGGGTGTTAGAAGACGCAATGAACATCTTGTGTTAGTTTTTAACATGTCAAGATGCCACCTTCACCCATAACACAAGACCTAATCCTTGAATCCTAACAATACCATGAGCAGTATCAGGTGTATACCGTGCATGCAAAATCTTTTGCTGGATGAATATATGACTGAATAAATAAATCCTTCATCTGAGAGAAAAATAAAGCCTTAATTTTATGTGCCTCTAGTGGGACAAATATCTATATCTATGTGTGGATGTAAAACTGACATTGTAAAAATGTATTCTTTAGATAAAATCATAGAGCTAACATCATTATCTCATAACAGCCGTTATCTCAGCAGAACATGAGACTAATTTTCTTTGCCTCTTGGAGGAAATTTTTAGAAAAGCTCTGTAGCTGATTTATTCACTGTTATAGTGTTTTGACCTTTTTGAGCACCCAGAACAAATCTCTGAGCAGTGTGATGTCAGTTTTGCTCAGCACGTTGGATCAGGCGTTTGAATAAAATTTCTTGACATTTCAGCAATTGGGGAAAATGGGATTGGATAGTTGTGTTTTTCTACCTGGGCTTTGTGGTCTCCTTGCCTGTATACTAGGGATATGCCAACTGACATTTGAATTTGGAGCTTCCTGCATTGAAGTGAGGGGCAGGAGAGGCGTCCCTTGATTGACAGAGCTAGGAACATTACTAACACACCAGGCTCATTGTATGGTCAGAGCTGCATCTCGGGTTCTTTGAAGATGTCCTCTGTCATCAGTGGGGACTCTTGCACTTCCTTTCGTGTGACTCCCTGACTGATTACTTAGTTCCCATCCTATGACTCTGACACTTCACCTTCAGCCTCTACTCTGAGAGTTCACTGTGTTAGAATTAGGCCATCTTTTGGTAAGACCTATTGACTGCATCCTTCCTCCTCTTTCATTCCTCTCTACATAAAATTTGGACAGTTTTACTCACCATTGGTGGTAATTTAGTTACTGTCCCAACGTAGTATTTTTGCCATTGACTCACATGCAGATAAATTCAGCTTCAGCCACTTCTCAGATGTGAATCTCACCCAAGTCACTGTTCCCTAAACCCCAAGGCATGTGTGCACCCTCACTGACTGCCTTCCATGAAACCCTGCCTCTAAGCTTGATGTGAAGGCAAAGTCCCTATCATACCCATTTCCAGGCAGAGGACAATGAAAACCTTACAGTTTATATACATAGGTGACCTCTGATTTGCCTTTGTCTACCTCTCACCATTAGTTTGAGGGCCACAGACACCTCTGCAATCCTGTGGTCTACAGAATCCATTCTGAGATGTGAGGAGGGCTGGCTTTTTATCACCTTGGGGTCACAATTAAAA
This sequence comes from Alexandromys fortis, assembly GCF_014885135.2. NCBI lineage: Eukaryota > Metazoa > Chordata > Mammalia > Rodentia > Cricetidae > Alexandromys > Alexandromys fortis. Next base: position 3,465,323 of record NW_026067997.1, read on the forward strand.
GTAATTTAAGTATTAGTTCCAGATGTGCCCATTCATGCTATAGACATGAAAAGTCATTCGTAGTACTCAATTCTTTGAAGCTATCCAAAAATGGGCCATTGATAGATGACATGCACAAGCAAATGTTGACTGTTTCGATCTCTAGAGTAGCAGATGGTGATTTTTAAAAGTGGTTCTTCACAGAGAGGTAGAGATAAAACCTTAGTTTTATCAGTACTCTACTCTATTTTTTGCTGGAGTGGAAATGCCCTTCTTGTACCCATGGGTGAGGTTTGGATTCTTCAACTTTCTTCTCCCCCTTCTGAATGTATTTTGGTAATATTTATATTATTAGTAAAAGAGGTAATTTCTAATGTCTAATGAATTAGGAGATCAAATCTATTTCTTCCATTTACACGATGAAGAAGTAATGATTATCAGAACAGATTCATTGTGTATTTAAGTTACAGAGAATGGGTGATGTGAATCGGTAGCTCGGTACTCAGTGCTTAGCAGCCTTGCTTCAGTGTTTATGGATAATTCTGACTTTCAATAGCAATCTGTTATATGTAGATAGACCGGTTTCAGATACAAGGAAAGATTTTAATATTCTTAGAGGAAGGACACTAAACACATCTCATCTGAATAAACAAATGCATGATCTGTGGATCTGGGTGAATTTGATTATAAAACTTGTACATCAAATAAATTGACTCCAGGAGATGCTTAATTGGATTAATTAATTTTAAAAAATATACCCTGAAGACCCGAAGAATGACCTACTAAATAAAGGTACCTGCCCCACAAACCTGGCAACCTGGATGCTACCTCTGGGACATATGTAAAGGTAGAAGGTTAAAACAAAGCTGTAGCACACGCTTTCTACATACGTCACAGGCATGTGTGTGCATGTACACAAAATTTAAAAAGGTATTTGCTGAATATCTGTTCTGAGGTAGGCATTAGAGAGGGGTCTGTGAGCACAACAATGACAAGGACAGAGTCTCTCCAATGTTCAGACACCTGTGCCTTGTTACATCTTCAGTTCTAGTCCAGAGGCTTCTCATCTCCAGCTAGGAAATCTTCGGGTATGTGTTTGAAAGGAGTATAGAGTTAATATGCACATTTCCTCTAAGTGAGAAAGTTGAAACAGAAGGACAGAAACTGAGATTTGGTTTTATCTGTAACCAGTGTTGTCTCTCGGGGTCACCTTGCATATGCCTGTATCCAGTGTTAGCTCTCAGGGTCACCTTGCACACGCCTGTAACCAGTGTTAGCTCTCAGTGTCACCTTGCATATGCTTATGTTCTCAAAGCCCCTTTCCCTTGGTGGCACAGTACCATGGAGACCGTAATTGTCTGCTCGGTGTTTGGAAATCTTCAGAAGCAGACTGCTATAACTGTAAAATAATATTCAAAAAACAAAAGACTTTGAGACTCAGTGTTGGCTTCTCCCTTCCAAAGGCAAATACCTGTTGTTTTTCTCAGTGAGCATAAGGAGACAATGGAACTTGTCAAATATTTATTATCCAATTTTTTTTTGCTTTGTGGTTTGGATCTTGTGGGCGGAATTTTGATTATTCATAATTGCTCACTTTCAGCAGGTGATCTGATTATTTCTTCTACTTTACAATTGCTTGACAAGTATTATTTTAAAAAATAACACAAAATTTAGAGTCAGAGAAATACTATTCTCGTGAACTTGAAGTTCTAGCATGGTGTGTGTCACCCACAGCATCTGTTCCACGCATTCGTATTCCCATACGACCTTGTACCCTTTTCTATGTCTATGAACTGTTGTTATGCATGCATCAGAAATATAGGGGCCTGAGCCGTGTCAGAAGCTCAACACAGTTTGTAATTGTTGCATGGTCGTATCTTCCTTAGGAAATGGCTGTCACCTCCTCTCTTGAACTAAACTACACAGCTTCATTCTCCACCTCCACCCTCCAGCTGCTCACCCTTGGAAGAAGATCATATTAAACCTGCTGGAGTTGTTCTTAATGAAGTCCTTTTGGTTATTACCCAGCCCCTTCTTTCTCTTCAAAGAACACAGCACTTGCTTTTGTAACGAACGAAACTTAGATATCTTGAAAAACAAGGCATTTTACCATCCAATAAACTGTGCCTTAGATGCCATTCTCGCTGATGCTACAGGTCCTGTGTTCCAGCACTGTCAGTGTGTGCACTGCAGGGAGAGACATGATGTCAGAACCACAAAGGAAACGGTTCGAAAGAGTTTCTGTGACCCAATGTCTCAATCTCTGTTCCCTGTGATATAATTACAGAATTATTGCCGCATTGTCAGGAGTGTGGTCACTTAGGAGGAGTTAGGTTCCATGAGACCAGCAATGACGAAATCTCATAACACACACAGGCAGGCAAGATGTATGTGTGAATGTGTGTGCGTGCACGCATGTGCACATTTAAGCAATTACTAAAATCCGTCTCTTATGGGTTGAGTTAACAGAATATTCTCTTAACTTTATGGGTAATACTCTTAATTTATGCCCGTGTAACATTGATCTTGGTGGCCAAACAACTTAACCTAGTTGAAAATGGCGTGGTAAACTGGCGGTATGTGTTATTTTAAAGAAAATAAATTGCCAAAGATCACAGCACTCTGATGAACTCAGAGTACATTCCACAGCATCAATGACTTTGCAGTTGGAAATATCAATAAGCCACAGGCCACAGAATGCAGATAAAGAGGTGCCAGTCACCTAGGGTTAAGTCCGAGTGATCTCAAAGAAAATAATGAAAACGGTGTAAAACGCAGACCTTCTCAGATAAGAGTTTTTTTTCTGAGATGTGAGTTTAGAGAAGTATTTTTAACAATGCAGCAAAGATAATGTGACACTCCCGACCTAGAGACTCTAGGGCTGAAGGAAGGAAGATGTGCTGGATGTGAGTGTGTGTGTGTGTGTGTGTGTGTGTGTGTGTGTTTCTTGCCAGGTGCATGTTAGGCCACAACCTCTGCTGGCCTGGGGTCATTTGCAGGGTCTCTGGCTATCTGGTCATGTGTGGTTGGGGTTGCCGTGTTGGGCCATTTCTGGGATTTTGAAGGACCTCTTTCTCTCGGCTCTTTTCTCTTTCTCTTGTTTTTCAACGCAACATGTCTTCTCTTGAATTTGTGCACAGTGGAGGTGCGAGGGGATCCACCACTCTAATACTTTAGGGTTCCTCTACTCTCCTTCCTTAGGCTGTGCTATTGTGGTGTGTGATAGTTAGCCAGCAGTTTCCCGTATATCATTCTGCTGCAGGCAATCATAGCAGAAGATGACCCTCTGGTGTCAGCAATATTGGAACTGTATCCTTTTAAGGAAGGATGCAGAATATACAGAAAGAACAGAGTAAACAAAGATCCAGAAAGATAGCAAGGGGCCTGGCTTTCATAACAGAGACGTACTGTGGTCCATTTTGTGGGATTAGAATGTGAAGTGATTTTGAAGTAGGAAGAGCTAGGACTGTAGTCCAAAGTGGGAATCAGTAACCATGCCAACCTCCTTGTCCACTGTGATGGACAGTCTAGTAAATACTGTTCGTTCATGGCCCTTGCACAGAAAAACGGATCCTGATGGTTCTCTCAGTAGAAAGTGGCTTTATCATCTCATCTCCCCGGGTCGTATTAGCAGGTATGTTCCAGTCTCTGGATCTATCTCTATCTACAAATCTATGCCTTTGATGACCATATCTCTGGGTTAAAATACTCTCTTGATGAGCTCCCATTCTATGCATTTAAACCCTTTATCTGTGTCTACCATCAGCTGCCGGAGGGCATCTTCTCCTGCACAGCCCACAGGCAGCTTAAATTCAAAGTATTCCAACAAGAAATCGCCTCCTCTGGCTGGCTTTCCTTCCTTGGTTTCTTTAGTCTTATTTACTCATTTACTTTTTTGTAGTTAACATGTAAAATTGTCCATTTTATTTTTGTCTCTTGGTATATTTACATATCTGTGTATATGTTCACATGTGTACATGCTTATGAAGGCCAGAGATCAAGTCTGGGGTCTTTCTCAATTGCTTTTCTTTTTTTTTGTTCTCTCTCTGAGCTTGAAGTTCTCCATTCAACTAGCCGGGTGGGCCAGCGAGTGCCTGGGATCCTCCTGGCTTCATTTCCTCAGCCCTGGGTTCATGGACACCCACTGCTGTGGCTGACTTTCTACGCAGTTTCTGGAGGCTTGAACTTGGGCCCCCAGGCTTACTCATCAAGCAGTTCATCAGCTGGGCCATCTCCTCAGCCCCATCTTTAAAAGATGAAAACCCAAAGCAGCAAAGCAGAAAGGTGCTTAACTGCTAAAGAGATTACCATTTAACATGTAAGAATTCAAATTCAACTGGCTCCTTCTAAAGAAAAACAAAAGACTCTGCCTGAACTTTTGCTTTTGTTTTTTTTTCTTTTTATTAAAAATAGATTTTTTAAAATATAATATATCCTGATGACTGGTTCCCCTCCCTCTACACTTGCACACAGTGAGGATTCTCCTATCTACAAAACACTCCCTTGTCATCCTTACAAGGGCTTTTATATGTCTTGCCCTCTCTAGGCAGTTATAAAAACTTGGGATATGTGCTTTCCTATCTATCAGGTGCAGACAAACAGCCAAAGCAACCTCAGATCATTCCAGAAAGTTCACTGCAAAGGTAAATTCTTCAGGTTATCTTTTCCCCAGTAGGATCAGGGCCTCGGGCCTGGCTGTGATCCATTTCTGCAAGGTAGTTTGACTTTTCTCTTTCATATGGGGCCTTAAAGGGTTATTTTAGAAATATTTCAGCCTAGAAGCTAGACGAAGCATTGCAGGCTGTCAAGAGTTAGCCCCCAAGAAAGCTCAAGGCATTATTCTCTGAAATGTTTATTCTGTTGAAGCCCTGTGTGCAGAACATCTTTATTGTTTTCAACTGGACCTGAGGTAGCCACTGCTTTTTGACAGAGGTAATCCTCCGAGACATCCAGGTTGGAAAAGCAGAACTGTCCATCATTGGCAACTATGAGACAGAGTGATGATGCTTTTCCACACAGGAGGTGGTACAGTGAAGAGTGACAGAGGTAATGTGTCTAGCCTGATGCCTGCCACACAGGAGGTGATGGAGGTAACATGTCTAGTCTGATGCCTGCCATACAGGAGGTGATAGAGGTAACATGTCTAGTCTGATGCCTGCCACACAGGAGGTGATGGAGGCAGTGTGCCTAGTCTGATGCCTGCCATACAGGAGGTGATGGAGACAATGTGCCTAGTCTGATGCAGGCCACACAGGAAGTCCTAGAAGCATGGCTCCTCCCATCACCACTGTTAACCTGTTTCACTTCCTCCCATCCTTGTTAAGAGCTATGATAAAGCCCAGGGAGAGAGGCACATGGCAGCCACAGTTTCTGCTCCCAGGGAAGACTAGTTGAATATGCACTATTTATGTTCATGGTATGCTCAGTGTAGGTAGCATCCAGCCACAAAATTCTTGTATTAATTTTTCTAGCATGAAAGCATAGCCTTAGTTCGCATGGAGACAGGATTGGCCAGCAGTACTGGCAGTGAAGGGTAGGGTTTTTTTCTGGAGGATAGATCTGATTTGCTGCTCTGCAGTCACTAAAGCACAATGTGACTGGATTTTTAAAAATAAATTTTATTTTAGATTTCTTTTATTTTTAAGTGTATGAGTGTTTTGTCTGCTTGTATGTGTGTGTACCACGTGCATGCATGGTATCTGCAGAGACCAGAAGAAGGTGTCAGATCTTCTAGGACTGAAGTGATAGACAGTTGTGAGCCACCATGTGGGTGCTGGGAACTGAGTTTGGGAGTCACGAGGGGTCTTAACTGCAGAGCTTTCTCTCCAGACTTGTGTCTGGTTTCTTACTTCAGTTGCCTACAGTCTTTACTTCTCTTACCAGTAGCATGGTAAGCCAATGATTTCATCCCTGCTGAGAGTGGCCTGGTGGGGCTATAATCAGCTAGGCTGATCTTTGTTAACTGAAAGGTGTGATTTGACACAAATGAGACCAATCGGATGCTCCTTGCCTGGAATATGAATTGTAACCAGAGGGAAAAGAAACAAGAGTGTGCTTGGAATCCACGCATCCCACTGACAGGTAGGCCTTGGTTAAAGAGAACTCTAAGTTCCTAATTAGCCTCTGGAACAGGCCAATTCGACTTCGATCCCACTGATTTTGCTATCCCTTTTAATTCATGTACTTTTGTTGGTCCTTGGAAGCCAGTTTCTGCTGCCTGTAGTCAAGAAGTCTAACGGCTACAGAGCCCTGCCCAGATGCTGAAGATCTGACACACAGGCTACACACTGAAGTCTATCTTGACCCAGCAAGAAGAGAAGGGTCATAACATAGACACATGCTTTTCTCAAAGACCCCAACTCCAGAAACGAGAATAGCATGATTGTTTTTCATCTCTTAACCAAAGCTAATCTCATTTACAGCTTATACAATATTTTTTTTTAGTTTTAAATTTTTAAAAATGATTTATTTTTGAGATGATAATTTCACAATTTCCCTCTTGCCTCTCCTTCCTCAAACCCTCCCCTCTGCCCCACCCCCTTGTTCTCTTTGGAATTCATAGCCCCTTTTTCTTTAATTGCTTTGATTATTGTTATGTGTGTTTCCCTAAATATATAAATACAACCTGCTCAGTCGGTATAATGTTACGTGTATGTATATGTTTACATGGCTGACCGTTTGGTATTGGATAACCAGATGGTGTGCTCATCCCTGGGGAAGACAATTTCTCCTGTTCCTAGCATTTCTCAGTTGGCTGTAGATCTTTGTCTAGTGTGCTTGCCTCACAAGCTTACTCCTGACCCTGTTAGCAGGTTTATTGGTGTCATTCTTGTCTGCGTCAGGTTTACTCAGCCATGCCAGTGAGATTTCATGAGTGTAGCTTCTGAACTTTTAGGAGACAATCTCTTAGCAAACTCCTGGATCCTTTGGCACTTGCAATCTTTCTATCCCCACTTCCTCAATGGTCCCCGTGTCTCAGGTACAGGAGCTGTGTTGTAGCTGTGTTGGGAAAGGCCTCTATAACTCTGAAGTTTTATGGGTTGTGGTTTTCTGTAATGGTGACCTCATGGCCCTTGGACACCAACATGGCCCTGGTGACAGCCTAGACCCCAAACATCCACACAGCCTTTGATGATAACAGGAGCCATGGACATCAACTCAGACCCTGGCTATAGTAGGCTTATCGAAAGGATAAATGTTGAGAATGTAGTTAGGGTTTGTGCTGGTTTAGCAAAGTGGTTGTAGGCTCTCCTCAAAGATCCATGACTTCACTAGCCCTGGGTAGTTGACTAGGTTTCCAGTACCAGGCACGATTTCCCTCTTGTTGAGAAAAATCTTAACTTCAATTACAGAGCGTTGGTTACTGCCAAGGCATATGTGCCACTATTGCACTCTTAGGGCTATTGTGCCATGCTGGTCATATTTTAAAATAATCCAATTAGTCATTGTCCTGTTCCATAGCAATACAGTGACACATCCATACAATGAGCAGTCTATTAGTTGAATTGGGTTGTTGATGAGCAAGTCCTGATGCTGTAACTATTAACTGTGGAAACTCAAGTTAATCCTGAATCCTGGCCTCACTTTACTCCTAAGTGATATCAGAATCACCCATTGGGCAGAGTGTTATATACCTATAATTTCAGTAGTTATAAAGTATATAGTAGAGGCAGAGGCAAATTGTGAGTGAGTTTGATCTGGGTCTGTCTCAAAAATATTAGCATCATTATTTGTGCCTTTATCTACATATTAGAGTTAAAAGGTCAAAGTGGTACGGTGTGAGGAAAAGGACTTCATATATGACAAAACAATGAGAAAGTATTAGAGAGGATGCTGTCTTTGGTCCAGCAGGGCCAAGTTCATTACTCTGCAGTTCTCTTCCTAACTGATAGTTATACAGGCATTTATTTGACTTAAGCTTTTGAAGTTTGTGCCTGCTTCTAACTGTGTGATTCTGTAGGGGGAAGTCATTCAGCTTTACTTGACTACTTTGGATTCACTCCTTAATTCAAGCTCCCATCAGCTCTGATGAGTCTGCTCCTTTAGGTCACATTTGCTGGTCTCTTCAGTGCATTGAAGATAAAGTTATGTAGTGGGGATATGGGAATTTTTTCTTTTTCTTTTTGATGGACTCTTGCACTGTGTCTCACACCAGCCTGAAGCTCACTATGTAGCCTAGGCTAATCTCAAACTTGAGTAATCCTGCCTTCACCTCCTGAGTGCTGAAATCACAGGTACATGCTTCCACGACCAGCTCATGGTTACATTAAAAAAAAAAAAAATGCTTGCTTCGTTTACACTTTCTCTAGTTCTGCAGTCCTGCCATGCTGGCTTTCTGTTCCTGAGATGCCCTGATCCTATTCCAGAGCCATCTGCATAATTTCCTCATCTGTTATGGTTTGGATATTAACTGTCCACACAAAAGATTCCTGTAGCTGGTGGTGCTACTTTGGGAGTTTGTGTTCTGGAGGAAGGATGGGCTGAAGTGTGTCTTGTTCCCAGCCTCTTCCTATCACACTGTCTGCCTCTTGTTGGCCATGAGGTGAATAGTTCTTATAGTCCTCATTCTTTAGGTTTCATACTTGAAGTCACTTCCTCAGAAAAGTCTCTCATGACTTCCTAGGCCTTGTCAGATTACTGTTAGGCATGGTTGCATCACTCCCTGTTCATCTTCCTCATTAAAAAAAAAAAATGTGTGCATTGCTACCTGGGTCATGGTGACATCCAGACCTGGCTGCTCATACTGAACAACACAGCTCTGTTTATATTTTATGGGTCTAATGATTAGATGCATTTCCCTCTAGCTGAATTTCAGTTTTATATGGGGGTACGTCTTTGGCCCTGCAGCTTCAGGCTCCAATGCTGGGGCAGTTGCCTAGCAGCAGTGAGAATAGATTTCTTAGAGTGTTTTCTTATGCTGGACCCAGCCTGTAATAATTTAACTCCATACAGAATTGACTATGAACCACATAAGCTCCATTCAATTAAGTTAAACTAAATGTATTTTTAATTTGACTTCCTCTTTTAGCTGGATCTCAAAATAACTGCAGCTACTACATCATCACCCGACTGCAGTCAGTGGATTAAGACTACTGTGTGTTTACGTTCTAGCATCCACACGGCAAACCTACTGGAGTGGAAGCAATAAGGATCCTAATCGACCGGTTGCCGGCAAACTGTTTAACGTGGGCATATTTTACAAAGCCCATGCTCCTTTGCTGTTGCTGGCACGCCAGTGGTCTTGTAAAGGCTGATGCCAGGGAAGGCTCTGAATATTTTGATTCTTAGTCTCCAGGAGTCTGCGACTCAACACTCCCCTGAGTCTCTCTAGTCCAAGCTCCTCTTCATTTTTCTTATGTTCTCGGTATTGACAAGAGAAAGAAAAATGGAGGGGGGCATTTTGATTTAATATCCTCTCTCCTTTTCTAGAGCTCAGATGCATACCCAGTGTTAAAAATGAAAACTAATGAAACTTCTTCCTACCTGTGTCCTTTGTAGTTTTTTTTTCCCCTCTTTGGGGACCAGGCACCCAGCTCCTAAATAATCACATAGAGACTTATTCATTCTTATGAATTCCTGGCCTTAGCTTAGATTATTTCTAGCCAGCTTTTCTTAACTTTTTGCTTAACTTAAGCTTTTTTTAATTTAAGAATTTTTTTTCTTAAATTTTCCCATCACTTTTTGCCTTTGGATTTTTACCGTTCTCTACTTCTGTATATCTCTTCTTTCCTTCTTATTCTGTGTCTGGCTCTGGGGCTGTGTGACTGGCCCCCAGCATCCTCCTCTCCTTGTCCTTTTCTTGTTGCTCTTCCCAGATTTCTCCTCCTATTTATTCTCTCTGCTTTCCAACCCCACCTATCCTTTCTCCTGCCTTGCTATTGGCCATTCAGTTCTTTATTAGACCAATCAGATGTTTTAGGCAGGCAAAGAAACACAACTTCACAGAGTTAAACAAATGCAACATAAAAGAATGCAACACACATAACCCTGATTGCTCTTTGGGCTGAGGAGGGAGGGGGACTTGATTGGGGGCGAGGGAGGGAAATTGGAGGCAGGGGCCGGGAAGAGACAGAAATCTTTAATAAATAAATTAATTAATTAAAAAAATAAAAGAATATAAACACTTATTTAAGCTAATATTCTACCGCAGTCCCCTTTCTATGACCTGGAGAACACTGACAATGTGTAATTTAGAAGAAGCTCTTAGTCTTTGGTGCCACCATGACAGGTGGGTTCTTCACCCACAGTCTTGGGTCCTTGAACATTTCCCTGCTGTGCTTCCAAGGTTCTCATAGCTGTGCTCCCAAGGTGCTCCTGGCACTTCGTGAAATCAGGGCTTCCAGAGGTTGGTGGATCATCACACAGGAGCAATTTTAGTGTAGGCTTGGTTTTCTCAGAACAATACAAGTCTCGATGAGCCTGATGTCCTTTGCTCTTTTTGTTTCTGACCTTGAAATTAGTCAGATAGGTTTTATTTAAATATCTACTACCTAAAACATGCCAGCTGCCTGAAAAGGGTAGAAGTCTCCTTGCGAATTTGGAGATTTGACATTCAGTACTGAATTGAGAGCTAAAGCACAGCCTTCTGTTCTGCAGAAAGGCCCTTGTCAGACTTTACTCTCATGAATTATTTCAATACAGCTGCCTGAAAGCTTTGTAAAAATGCCTTAAGGGTATTAGTACTTTGCTCCAGAGTGGAAGACTTTATTTTAATGTTGCGATTGCATGTTTTGAAATTGAGAGTTTGATTCCATTCCCCCAATTATATTCCTCTAATTTCTGGCTTTGATTTGAAATAGATGATTTGCTTTTTTTTTTTTTTTTTGATGGAGAGAGATGTTCAGAGCCAATTAGTCTCCTGTTAGAAAGACCTCTAAGAAGATTAGCACATTATATAACTTGGTTTTATAACATTTACAACAATACCCACATATTTACACATGCAAATTAGCCGTTTTTATATTCACTTGGCCTGGGAGATTAGGATGTTGGCAGATGATAACTTTCATTGTAGCTCTGAGAGAAACATTTTATTGTTTCTCTCAGAATCAAACTCCTCTATTAGAGCTTGTAGGTCCCATTCCTCAGTGTTTCACAATGCTTTTCGTAATTAGCTTCAAGTTTAATCACATAAAATTTGAGAGGCAAAAGGAATGGTTCATGTGAAAATTCGCAGATGAATACATTATACACTGTTTGGCCCAGACCTTTGATTATAGACTAAGGCAGAGATGCTCAAAAGACGAAGTAAAGGTATTTATAACTTGGAATAGCTGAAGGATTACATTAGTCCCACATTCTCATTAATTTGAGACCCAGCAGGTCGTTCTTAAGACTAGGGTGAAGGTGTATGGGCAAACATTGAATTAGATATTTTACTGCATACAAATTATTAGTATATTGAATATACTTGTGGAGAGACAGCTTGTAACAGACAAAACACTAACTGAATTTATGTATGCATAAACCATAGTTACCCACGAGTGAGGTAGCTTTACTTGTCAAGACTCTCAGTGAGGCGTTATCTACATTGGGCTGGCCTGGGTACATGTCTGGGTGATGGGTGAGGTTATCTTAAGCTAATTGATGCATGAAGACCCTGCCTCAGCACCATTCCCTAGGCAGGGTTTTGGAACCGCTTAAGAGTGGAGAAATCATTTTCTACTTCCCATGTAGGATTAGGGTTCTCAGTGTTGTCTAGGTTCTCCTGAGTAAATTGTGAGCATGAGTCTGTGGGAGAGGTTTGAAGGGGAGGGGAGATAAAGAGAGGGGAGCAGAGAAAAAAAATGTATAGCTCAATAAAATCAATAAAAAAAGAAAGAAAAAGAGTGGAGAAATCAAGCGGGACACAGGCAGGTGGGGAGGCAAATGAGCACGCATGCATGCATTTTAGCTTTTTCTGCTCCTGATTGTAGACACAATATGACAAGCTGCCTTCCTGCAGGTTCCTGTATGGATGGACTGTAACCTGGAATTGTAAACCAAATAATTTTTTCCACAAAGTTGCCTTTTGGTCAGGGTATCTTATTACAGCAACAGAAATGAAACTAAAATAGGTAGATATGAATGTTCTTAAAAAAACAATAGATTTGGGGATGTGACTGTTTAAATATAAAGGAGAGATGTAGCGCTCAGTAAATACATAAAACATCTAATAGTCAACCAATGGAATTGTTAACAAAGCCAAATGTTCCTGCTACTTTGCTGTTCAAGTGGAAGAGTGTGGTTGGATTGTTTTTCTCTCTTTGCTCTTAGCTCTTTGGGGGCCCGCCACCCAGCTCCCAAATAATCACATGGAAACTTATTCTTACTTATGAATGTTCAGTCTTAACTTGGCTTAGTTCTAGCCAGTTTTTCATAACTTAAGTTTTCCCATATACCCTTGCCCCTGGGATTTTATCTTTCTTTATTCTATATATCTTTCTTTACTTCTTATTCTGTGGCTTACTGTGTAGCTGTGTGGCTGGTCCCAGATGTCCTTCTCCTCTTCTTGCTTCTTTTTGTTCTTCCCCTTACGTTCTTCTCCTTCCTTTATACTCTCTGCCTGGCAGCCCCACCCATTTCTCTCTCCTGACTTACTATTGGCCTTTCTTTCAGCTCTTTATTAGACCAATCAGGTGTTTCAGACAGGTAAAATAATAGCTTCACAGAGTTAAGCAAATGCAGTAAAAGAATGCAACACATCTTTGCATCGTTAAACAAATATTTCAAAGCATAAGTGAATGCAGCACACCTTTAACTAATATTCCACCACAGAAGAGGTAAACAGACTGATAACTTGCAACATTGGTGAAAAGTCTGAAAGCAAACATTCATGCAGTAAAGCTTGAGCAATCCCCAAGCAGGAACTCAGGGCAAGGTACAGCACATACAAAAAGTTCTTTTAAGAGGTAAAACTGGACAATCGTTTCTTGGGTTGCTGGCTGAGAAAAACAAGGCAAAAATGAGAAAAAAAGAGACATAATCAAATATTTGAGAAAGAATATAGTCTGATATAGTTATTGCACTTCCAGGTTGATATCAAAGAAATAACAATAAAGTAAAGGAAAAAAATTAGTAGTGGGTTTGGGAGCAACTAATAATTCTTATAAAGCATTTGTGTGTCTCTGATGGCTTATATTGTCAACAGGATCTATAATCACCTTGGAGATAAATCTCTGGGCACAGCTGTGATTTTCTATATTAGGTTCATTGAAGTGAAAAGACCTACATTAAATGTGGGCAGTGCCGTCCTATGGGGTTGGGTCGCGGAGTACACAAAAAAGAGCAAGATAGTGGAGCACAAACATTCATCTTGGCTGCCTCTTGACAGGGATGGGATGTGGGCAGCTGTCCCAAGGCCCTGCTACCTCGGCTTCTCTGCCATGATAGATTCTGTCCACAAACTTGGAGTCAAGTCCTCTTTCTTGATCTGTTTTAGCATTTTGTTGAAGCAAGAAGACAAGAGACAGAGTATTATGCAGCATTTAACAGCATCAAATATTAAATATCTTAAGTGATTGGTAGCATCCTGCTAGAAGCTGATTCCTTGGGGTTTTTCATTCTTGCAGATCTTTAATGCAGAAGGGCTGACTGACAGAGTTCCAGACTGTCTTCATGGGGAAATCTGTATAGTGAGCAGCCTTGATGAGGTAGTCTTTTTCCCGAGCGAAGGACAGGCCTGCTCACCACCCGAAAGAACAGTTTCCGGCTCTCCATACTTAGAGCTAGCTCTCCTCTGATATAACCAGGGTGTGTGCAGGTGTAGTCTGGCACTCTTTGCAAGCTGGGACTTTGGGAACAGTAATATGCCTAATGGATATGAGTACTAGCTATCTATTTCTGGTGTACGAGTCTGTCTTTTGTGTGTGGGGTGCTAGTGATCAGACCCAGGACTTTGTATACACCGTGTAAGTGCTTTATTACTGAACTCTAACTGAAGTTCGAGCTAATAGGAAGCTGGACTTGGTGAGGTGGTTAGCTCTGGAGTAAGACCTTATTAACTGGGAGGGAAGGCCTCTCACAGCTCCTTAACTTCTTCTGCCAGGTAAGGACTCAGAGATCGGAAATCAGCAAGTAAACACTAGCCAGACGCTGACATTGCTAACCCATTGTACACATTGACGGGACTCACTGTAGGGCTCCATATATGTGCATGTCACACTTCGATCATGTTCACTCTCATTTCTAGTCTCCCCTCCCCTTCTCCCCTTCTTCCCTGCCTTCTCCATTCCCATGATACTTGTTCTTTTAATTTCAAAACATCTTTTTCTTTATTAGTTAGCTTTACTTTCCTTATATGGAGAAATTATGTGACGTTTATCTTTCTCTGCCTGGCTTACTTTGCTTAGCACAGTCACCTCCGTTCTACCCATTTTCCTGCAGATGATGGCCGTTGTGGATTACTCGGGGCTGCAAACCCTCTGTCCTCGTTATTTTGTTCTTCAAAGAAACTAGGGAAAAAATTGGCAAGTCAAAATAAATTTCTTTAAAACTGGGCCAGACCTGGAGACAGAAGTGTTCTTGCCCTCTCTCTGCCTTTCCTGCAGAAGTGGAGCAATTTTACACAAGATGAAAGAAAACCCAGGGTACCGCACGTTTCGCTCAGCTGTGAGGCAAGCGGTCAGTCTCTTCCTGAGCAAGTCTTGCTCCTCTGGGGGCCGACCTCAGCATGGTTCTCCTCATTGGGATTCCTGGGACAATTTGAATTCTGTAGGCCACATTTGTTTTAGGTTCTCGTGACATGGTTCTGATCCCCAGGCTCTCTTGGTCATTTCTAAGTTTGAAGGGTTTGGGATGTTGTGCCATCTGCTAGACTGGCATGCAAAATATACTGAAAGATGCTGTGCCCAAAAGAAATATAAGCAGAATGTAAGTTGGAACAAATGTTAGAAGACATTTGGTTAGTGTTAGAAAGCCTTCTCTAGAGCCCTTTCTCCAGAATCTCTTGGCTTTAGTTATTTGGGGAAGGGGGGGAACATGTTACTCCATTTTGCTGTTAGTTTGGGGGCAGGTTTCACATGTAACCCAGGCTGAGTTCTAACTCATGATTTCCCTGCTTCAGCTTCTCAGGGTCTGACATCGCAGGTGGCACCAATGTGTCCAGCATCACAGGTAGGACCAATGTCCCCATTGTCACTCCACTTTGGTGATAACAATCTTCTCTCGTGTATAAACAGTTTTTTTTTTCAAAGCTGTTGGTGCTTAAGAATCTTTGGTTATTCTTAGGGGTTTGTGGGAGCCTAGGCAGTTTGTTTTTTTTTTTTATTTATTTTTTATTTATTTATTT